>NC_139701.1:3737588-3762564 GCF_964188405.1 Protomyctophum parallelum | reverse complement strand
GAATGATGTATGAGACTGTCTGTCTCTATCCACATCCATTTTTCCCCCAACATGACTATTTCATGGAATAAGTATCAAATTAGGAGCGTGCAGGCCGCGTATGTGGGGCAGTTGAAAACGCACCCCAACGTTTAGTCATTTATCATCAGGCACGTATGACAGTAGTGACTGTGTGTGTGTGTGTGTGTGTGTGTGTGTGTGTGTGTGTGTGTGTGTGTGTGTGTGTGCGTGCGTGTATTGAGAGAGAGAGAGAGAGAGTGAATGTGAGAGAGATTGAGGGGGCAGATGTATATTCCTACATTTTTGTGAGTGAGTGACTGGTGAGACTGTGTGTGTGTGTGTGTGTGTGTGTGTGTGTGTGTGTGTGTGTGTGTGTGTGTGTGTGTGTGTGCGTGCGTGCGTGCGTGCGTGCGTGTGTGTGTGTGTAATTGTGTGTTTATGTGTGTGTGCGCATGTGTGCGTGCGTGCGTGTCTGTGTGTGCATGAGTGTGTGCAGTGTGTGATGTAGGAGAAATATATTCTTGTGTGTCTGTGAGTGACAGAGGTAGTACTGAAGCTCTTATATGTGTGTTAGTGTGTGATGGAGAGGAAAGATGTTGTCTTCAATCATGTTTGCAGGTAACTGAAGATAGAGAGATATATATATATATATATATATATATATATATAGAGAGAGAGAGAGAGAGAGAGAGAGAGAGAGAGAGAGAAGAGAGTGTGTGTGTGTGTGTGTGTGTGTGTGTGTGTGTGTGTGTGTGTGTGTGTGTGTGTGCGCGCGCTCGCGCGCGTGCACGCGCGTGTGTGCGTGTAACTTGTAATTCCAAAACCATTCATTTTTTATTATATATATATTAAAAAAAAAGATTTAAGCTTGTAGATCTGCTATTTTCACAATACTTTTGAGCGACACTCTTGTATGATGAAGTATAGGGCATTAATTTAAAAAAACATAAAAAGTGTAAATATGGTGCACCCACGCACACACACACACACACACACACACACACACACACACACACACACACACAACACACACACACACACACACACACACACACACACACACACACACACACACACACACACACACACACACACACACACACACACACACACACACACACACACACCTGGACCAGGCTGCCTCCGTGCTTCTGAATATGTATCATGTGACATGAATGTGTGTCTGTGTCTGTCTTCCAGACAGTCGGCCTGCCTGCCAGTCATCTAGGTCAGGGCTTATCAGCCTTTTCAGGCCGCGACCCTCCCAAAATAATCATATTTGAACCTGGGACCGCCCCCAAAAAATCATTTTTGAACTTGGGACCGCCCCCAAAATAATCATTTTTGAACTTGGGACCGCCCCCAAAATAATCATATTTGAACCTGGGACCGCCCCCAAAATAATCATTTTTGAACCTGGGACCGCCCCCAAAATAATCATATTTGTACCTGGGTTCAGACTCACAGGTTGAGTAGCAGTGATCTAGGTGAGTGTGACCAGTGGCTCATATAAGACTCACAGGTTGAGTAGCAGTGATCTAGGTGAGTGTGACCAGTGGCTCATATAAGACTCACAGGTTGAGTAGCAGTGATCTAGGTGAGTGTGACCAGTGGCTCATATAAGACTCACAGGGTGAGTAGCAGTGATCTAGGTGAGTGTGACCAGTGGCTCATATAAGACTCACAGGTTGAGTAGCAGTGATCTAGGTGAGTGTGACCAGTGGCTCATATAAGACTCACAGGTTGAGTAGCAGTGATCTAGGTGAGTGTGACCAGTGGCTCATATAAGACTCACAGGTTGAGTAGCAGTGATCTAGGTGAGTGTGACCAGTGGCTCATATAAGACTCACAGGGTGAGTAGCAGTGATCTAGGTGAGTGTGACCAGTGGCTCATATAAGACTCACAGGTTGAGTAGCAGTGATCTAGGTGAGTGTGACCAGTGGCTCATATAAGACTCACAGGTTGAGTAGCAGTGATCTAGGTGAGTGTGACCAGTGGCTCATATAAGACTCACAGGTTGAGTAGCAGTGATCTAGGTGAGTGTGACCAGTGGCTCATATAAGACTCACAGGGTGAGTAGCAGTGATCTAGGTGAGTGTGACCAGTGGCTCATATAAGACTCACAGGTTGAGTAGCAGTGATCTAGGTGAGTGTGACCAGTGGCTCATATAAGACTCACAGGTTGAGTAGCAGTGATCTAGGTGAGTGTGACCAGTGGCTCATATAAGACTCACAGGGTGAGTAGCAGTGATCTAGGTGAGTGTGACCAGTGGCTCATATAAGACTCACAGGTTGAGTAGCAGTGATCTAGGTGAGTGTGACCAGTGGCTCATATAAGACTCACAGGTTGAGTAGCAGTGATCTAGGTGAGTGTGACCAGTGGCTCATATAAGACTCACAGGTTGAGTAGCACTGCAGTGATCTAGGTGAGTGTGACCAGTGGCTCATATAAGACTCACAGGTTGAGTATAGCAGTGATCTAGGTGAGTGTGACCAGTGGCTCATATAAGACTCACAGGTTGAGTAGCAGTGATCTAGGTGAGTGTGACCAGTGGCTTCTAGTCCAGTAACTCTCAGGACCTTTACTGGCACCTCCACAGTCCCACACTATACAGTTTCCCGATTGGAGCGCTAGAAATGCCACAAAAGGAACAAAACAGTGATTGATAAGACTGCTGAAACCTGAGAGCGACTTAACAGGGCAGCCAGCTGTCTGTCTTTCTGTCCCCTCCCTCTCCCTCATGTCTCTCCCGCTCTACGTCCATTGTGTGGCAACAAACACACCATTCTAGCGGCGGTTGAACTACGCCGTTATACCCTCAAGTGTGCGGGGCGGAACGGGAGCCTTGTCAAAGCGCTGCTTGTTTACACTCGGGGCAGGCATAATAAGGTGGGCTCCTCTTTCTGAAGCGATTAATCAGCAGCAGCAGCCGTGCACTTGCCTTGAACGTCGAGCATTCACAACGTGAGACGCGAGCGCAGCGACAATGGCTGCTGACGTGGGAGAAGCCATTTGGTATACAGAGGTGGAGAGGAGCTGATCGTTTGGAGATTGTTCATCTGCATTATATTAAGTGCTACGAGAGGCACGTCGGCGTACACGGCGCTCTGTATACCCGATGCGATTACAGCCACGGGGCGTCGTTATATGAAACTGGAATTCAGTGTTCAACCCCGGTTTGCGAAATTGTTCACCCATATTATTGTTGTTATAATAAGCTGTTGTTGTTGTTGAGTTTGTTTTGTGTTTTTTTTTGCCATGCACTGATTGATAGCAAGCTGTGGGGATGTAGACGCGTCCTAATGGCGTGCGCTGGGAGCCAAACGCAGGCCCCTTACAACACCGTCTGTCGGCTCGTGAAATCAGCAACTGTGCCCGCGCCCTCTGTTAATAATCAAGATCTGATAATCGACATCATTAGAGACAGACCTGCACTTCAAAGACAATTCAAACCAAATGGACAATTCATGGGAGGGCCGTACAGCGAGGGAGAGAAGCAAAGGGGCCCTGGCCACGAGGCGCCGTTGGTCCAAGTAGACCCACAGAAAATGCTGTCAGGTTATTTATGCGTCAGAGAAACACACATCCAGGTGTTGAGGGAGAAAACCCAAAGATGGACCCTTATGGGTCTGTCTGTAGTGTGTACACTCTCTCAGTTACAATGGACTCATGAACACTGAGGATTTCACTGTGTACAGTCTGTGCATCTTGCCTTGTGATCTCTACTTAACTGGAGGAATAGATGAGAAGAAGAAGAAAAAAAACAGTGCTGGGAAAGATTACGGGGATGAAAATGTTTTCCTCTCTCTCTCTCTCTCTCTCTCTCTCTCTCTGTGTGTGTCTCGAAGTCGTTCAGCGGTTTGATTGATATATTTGAGAGACATCGGCGTGATGCTGAGGCCCATGCAGTCAAAGTGAAAAATAAAATACAAAATATAGAAGGAGTTTCTAATCTTTTCATCTGACATTTTTATTGAAAGCCTCTCAGAGCGGCACGAGGGCCCCTTTAAGACCCTGCCAGAGACACTTAAGGAAATCAGAGCGGGGGCTTTTCAGGAGGCTGCAGGGGTTCATTAAGAACAGACCGCTCCAACTTCCTCCACCACACAGGACAAGGAGAAGACGGGGAGAGAGAGGGAGAGAGAGAGAGAGACAGAGAGAGAGAGAGAGAGAGAGAGAGAGAGAGAATAGGTATATAGTTATAGGTGAATGAGACAGTACAGCAACCAGAGACTGCATGAGGGAAACAAGTGGGCAGAGGAAGTCAGAGCGAGTGACCGCAGGGGAGAGAGAGAGAGAGAGAGAGAGAGAGAGAGAGAGAGAGAGAGAGAGAGAGAGAGATGAGCAGACAAAAGCGAGCGAGTGAGTGCTAACGAGTCATGGAGAGACAGAGGATGTGAATGTGAGTGAGTGACCAGAGACAGACAGACGGACGGACAGCACCGAGAGAGAGGAGAGGAACCAGGAAGAGAAGAGTATAGTGACATAGGCAGAGAGAGAGAGAGAGAGAGAGAGAGAGGGGGGGGGGGAGGGAGAGAGGGAGGGAGGCGAGCACCATGGTGCCAGTCCATACAGTGACAGCTTGACACCACAAGTCATCGAAATGAGGGTTTCGCAATGAGGGTAACCTGATGCAAAGATCACTTGCAAATCCGACTGCGGTAACTGTAGGTTCCAACACTATACAGAGCCATATATATATATATATATATACTCTTTTCATTGTGGCTGTCATTATCACAGGGACTGCTATAAATGAAACCAGACCCCCCCCCCCCCCCCCCCCCCCCCGTTTTCTTTTGTAGTGTGCATTCCTCTTCTTCTTCTTCTTCTTCTTTTTCTTAGGTGAGTAGTAGTGTAGGTGGGAGGTGTAGTTCCAGTTTGGGAGGTGTAGTTCCAGTCTCCCTGCAGCACACAAACAGAGTGTATGTGGGAGGTGTAGTTCCAGTTTGGGAGGTGTAGTTCCAGTCTCCCTGCAGCACACAAACAGAGTGTATGTGGGAGGTGTAGTTCCAGTCTGGGAGGTGTAGTTCCAGTCTGGGAGGTGTAGTTCCAGTCTGGGAGGTGTAGTTCCAGTCTGGGAGGTGTAGTTCCTTCTCCCCGCAGCACACAAACAGAGTAATGTATTGTACGTTGCATTCATTCCATCCAGTGAAAGAGCTGCAAAGGCTCTCTGTTTCCTCGCTGGCTTCCCCTCCCCTCTATTTTTCCCCACAAGACATCCATCACACACACACACACACACGCATACACACACACACGCGCACACGCGCACACAACACACGCATATCGCATACATGCACACAACACACACCATTCTCTTAAACGGTGTCGGGGAATAAATAAAATAAAACAAAAAAGTAAACGTCCACACAACGTCCAACTCACAGGCTTGCGCATTCTGATAAATGGTTGCTTTGTAGGGGAAAACGAAAGAAATGCACACACATGTGCGTGCGCACACACACACACACACACACACACACACACACACACACACACACACACACACACTCTTCTGCTATCGCATAGCTTTAGAAGTAGACAAGCAGGCTTTTATAGACAGCTACATCAGGGGTCGGGTTATCATGAGCCGGTTGTGATGTAAATATGACCTTACAGCTGCGCCACACACCAGTAAGCACCTTTGTGTTGGGATTAGCAACGGCTAGCTGCAGACGAGGCCAGAGAAAACCAGAGAGCGGAGTTTTTCGGAGAGAGGAAGCCCTTTGCGAGTCCCGTGGACATTTTGCACATCTCTCTTTTCCCCCCTTGAAGGAGCTTCATGGGGGCCACTGTAATGCTGCGTTCACATAACAAACACACAGTCTACCTTTCATTTTCAACGGAAGGCACCGACATGACGATACAAAGACACGTCCCACGTCTGTAGCTGCCGCAAACAGCTACACATCTTCTAAAAAGTTCAGCTGGTTTCAACTTCATGGCTACAAAGATATGAATCTACAAATACTCTCTGTAGATTTGTGTATACGTAGCATTGACTCTTTTGCATCTGCCCGTGTGAACGCAGCTTAAGGCCCCGGCTGTTTTGATTCGCCAGGAACGTCATGTGGCAAGCCCTTCCTCTGATTGGCTCCCTTAATGCATTCTGCGTGACCTATGGTGTGCTCCCGATTGGCAGCTGGTTTTATGGTCTCTCTCTGCAAAACACCTCATTGGCTCGGTGGTGCTTTGAACTTAGTATGAGACTGACTGATTGGCTGTTGCACCACTTTAATGAGTTACACTGTATCCAGCTGCTGGAGGAATAGTGACACAAATACACTGCCTGTGCTGCGGATTAACATTGGAGCAGAGATTCTGTATATGTTCTCTTTCAACATGCATTTACACTGCAGGTTATTGAATGAGTCATTGTGTGTGTGTGTGTGTGTGTGTGTGTGTGTGTGTGTGTGTGTGTGTGCACGTGCGTGCGTGCGTCTCAATGCTGCCAACACCAACATAACATGCAACCTACAAACCTATTAACGCTGCTACCAAGCTAATTACTATAGGGCAGAAGCCACGGTCTTTTCCATTGTCTCCAACCTGAAAAGGGAGAACGGCTTGTTCGAGGGTTTTGTGTAAGACTGGGGGGTGGGGGGTGGGGGTGCGTTTATCTCAGCGCTCAAGGAGCACGACCCTGAGCCCGGGCTTTAAAAAGACGTAACATGGCACCGTCATTTCGACTTGCCTTTTAGGCAGAACGCAATTCAATTAGGTACCTCGGTCGTCTCTCTCTCTCTCTCTTCGGTTCTCCTCCTCCTACTCCCTCACCTCGCCATTCGCTGGTCCTTTTGTTGGCTCGCGTGCAATCTACTTCACCACCTGGGGAGACAGAGAGAGAGACGGAGCACAGCGAAGGACAAGAAGAAAGGGAAGAGAATTGATTTTGTCACGTCTGGTGTAATAATTGATATCTTGAACACCTTCCACTGATGTTGGAAATCGTTCCGTTTTAAAGAAAGGAGGAAGGCCATGGGTTTTTATTCCCTGGGTTTCGCTGGACATTGTGCTTCGAATCACAGGTATAGCTTACAGTACCTCCATCGCCCCTCTCTCTGCACGGCGCCATTGAAGCGTTGATAATGCCGTCCGTGATGGCCACAAAGAGATAAGCACAGTAGGCTGGTGTGCTGCTGCCACACAGGGTGTCCAAAGTGCCGAGGTGACCGGGGTCAGAAGTAAGTTATCCATCCCCCCCCGCTGCTTTGACTTGAGATGGACAGGGTCAGCATCTTATCTCACAAACCATATGCAGACATGGAGTACGCCCTCGTACACAAGCATATGCACAACATGTTCGCCAGACAGTATTTCTGCCCTGGTAAAAGGCCAAGTGTCCTGAGCTGTCCTTCAATAGGAAACTCTCACTCTACACCCCCTCCTCCTCCTCCTCCTCCTCCACCTCCTCCTCCTCCCTCCGTCTTTATTGAAAAACATCTCTCCTTTTTTTGTGTGTTTGACCTAAATCTGCCCTTCAACTTGTACAGGACTTGATTGTTGTTACTCTCTCTGCTCTCGTCTCTGGCAGATCAATCGTGCTCCGAGCTTTGGGACTGATCAGAAGATAGATTACGACGTGAAGAAGGGGGTGCTTCTCAACGCCCTCAAACTGCTCAACATTAGGTAACATACACAAACAAGCACACACGCACACACACACGCACACACACACGCACGCACACACGCATACCTATACATAATACATATGTGTACATGCTCACACAGATGGGAATTTCCCCCAGAGACCCATTAGGTTTCAAGTGAGGAGCCAGTCCAAAAGTTACATCCAAACTATATTTTTCACAACATTCTGAATGTTTAAAAGGTATCAGGTCGATCGATATCTAGTTGCATCTCAAACTCCCTGCGCTTTTTTATAATCCTTTTATTTTATTTTATGTATTTATTTATTCATTTTAACAATTTTTGCAACCCTGAAAATGTGGCTATATTTCTTTCAATCCATCCATGTCTGTGTGCAGCTGTTCTTAGCGGTCTCAGTTGTTTACCAGTCCTGGGCTGTGGACCGTCCTTGTAAACGCGTGAGCTAGCTTTGCTTCAGGGGTTGTTCAGCATTGAAAAGAAAATACAAAGCTCAGCCTCTCCATTGTGCTCTTTGTGCGGACTTCAGTCAGGCATGCCGAGAGCATGCGCATGAACGTGTGTGTGTGTGTGTTTTAAATGTTGAGTATATTTATTTTTGCGGGGACACTGGAGCTTATATGCTATCTGTGTGCTTGCATTGTTTGCACTGTCATTCTTAATGTCGTCCAGTGCATGTACAGTACTGTACGTGGATCTGTTTATTATGTGTATCATGAGTTTATGTTTGATGCTTGGTTGTGTGTGTGTGTGTGTGTGTGTGTGTGTGTGTGTGTGTGTGTGTGTGTGTGTGCGTGTGAGTGTGCATGTGCGTGCGCATGCTGTGCTATCCCCACTGGCTACAGTACAGCCTGTTCACTGATTGATCATCTTGGACCTGACCTCTAGCCTCTCTCTCGCCCCACTCCATTTCTACTCTCTCACCCTTTCCCTGTGCCTGTCCTCTAAATATAGCTACTTTGTTGCTAATGACACACGCACACACACACACACGCTGGCGCACACACACACACACGCTCCCACGATCAGTATCAAAAGCATGCGCCGCAGTAGAGTTAGTCCATGGTCTGTGCAAAGACTAAGTCAAACTCCCGCCCGCCTTCGCTCGATCAGTACACAAACATTGGAATGATTTGTTTAGCCGCCGATGTTTGCTGTTGTTCCCGGAGATTAAAAGGGAAGATTTGATTCTTCCATCCTGGCAAATAAATAAATCTCTCGCTCACCTCGCCGTTACTTGAAACAGTGACGGGTGAGTTCTTTCTCTCGTTCACTGCATGGACAAACTGCCTAGTATGTTCGTGTTGTGGACTCAATGAGGGTTTTGTTCTACCTCACTTGCTTTCCTCCATATATAGTAATGGGTTTTGCCTCCCTAAAGGGAGGGGCTGGTGGCATGCGTGTGTGTGTGTGTGGGGGGGGGGGGGGGGGTGGGGGTAGGCTCGGCGGCGCTTTGAACACAAACTGTATCAACGGGGGATCAATTCCGAGCCGGCCGGCCGTGGACATTGACAAACCTCGCTCCCCCAACGGCACTCAATATCCAATTTAAAGGGCCAGCGATTGGCTCCAATGAATTGCTCCTTCTCCAGACCGCGACGGCCCGGCGCGTTCCAAATTAGACAGACTAGTCCCATTAATCTCAAGCGTGTTGTTTGTGTGTTTTGACTGCATCTCTATCTCGGTGTGTGTGTGTTTGTGTGTGCGTGCGACCGTGCGTGCGTGCGTGTGTGTGCGTGTGTGCGTGCGTGTGTGTGTGTGTGTTCAGGGCCAGTGATAAGAAGCGTAACCTGGCCCAGCAGAAGGCCGAGGCCCAGAGACGGCTCTATGGACACGGCTCCATGAAGAAGCTGTCTGCAGCCTCCTCGGACAAGGACAAACAGCGCCACACCCTGGAGCGGAGGAGAGAGGAACTGGTACGCCACAGACAACACAAATCAATCAATACAAATCACTATATGCATCAGTAAATAATCAATCAATCAAATCAATCAATACAAATCACTATATGCATCAGTAAATATCACCACCGCCGCCACCGGGCAGACATCTTGTATATCTCCATGTTTCAAGTTTTGGTTTCCCTTTTCTTTTTGGTCAATGAATGCCGTATATGCATGTCTATATAAGCTCACATATAAGCTATTTTCACTACTTTTGATAAGAAGAAAACTTTAATTTTGGTGGGTGAAAATGTTCTCCTATACTGTAGGTTGAAAGTGGCTCATGTCTCTCTGTCGATTTTGTGAATATCTTTTATGAAGTATTGGCAAACATCCAGTCATAATCTCACATACATGATTGTCTATAGTCCAACATGAGCACAGAGAGATGACACCGCGGTGGAGGGGTGGGTGCACATCAGAGATCAACATGATCTTTAGTTTATACCAAAAGAAAAGAAGAAAGAAATAAAAAGAATGTCCAACTCTCCCAGGCGCTGTTCTCTCACTGAAACATCTTGATCTTATAGAGTAATGCACCGCGACGAGCTAAACAACAGAACAAACAATGCCGTTCGTTGCACAGGCAAGCCTCCCCCTGGGTGGGAAATGACAGAAGCTGAGAAACTAAATAAAATAGCGCCACTGTTTTCTTGTCAAATAAACGAAAGTTTTCTGAAACAAGCACATGGTTTCACTAGTTGGGGGCTTCCTACATCGTGTGGGGGGGGGGGGGGATGCTAGCTAGCGCCTCCCACCACCTTCCTTGAATCGTTTTTTGATCAATCTGACAGTAATCAGCAGGGAAGGTATAGGGATGGATGCTGCCAAGGTGATATTTATTTTACAATATCGTCTGTTTTATATAGTTTTATTCAAGATTGGAGCGTAAACAGAGGGACGGAAAGTGAGGGGCAGATGGGGAGGTGCGTGACATGCAACCTGGGGTCTCCCAACGAGAGTGTTGCAATTAGATGCAACATGTTACATGGATGCGACCCACCGGTTAAACCGGTGGGGTACAGACAGCAGATGTGGCTCCAACTGCTGTTGAGGATTTGGGATTGGAAGTCGGCAGGGGCGAGGCAGCCGCAGGCACGTCCTGCTTAGCCTTCAATGTCTTGCATCAGCGCCTGGCAAACACACGCACACACACACACACACACACACACACACACACACACACACACACACACACACACACACACACACACACACACACACACACACACACACACACACACACACACACACACACACACACACACACACACACACACACACACACACACACACACACACACACACACACACACACACACACACACACACACACACACTCACACACATTTGTAATTCTTCACATTTATAAAATATTAATAATGTATAATATTAAAAAAATAACACATAATTATAACGCATAATCCTCAAGCCACTGAACACCAAGCTGCCAAATATAAAAACAATTAGCTGATACTTATAGGCCTATATGGCTTGTACTATATAATGGTTGGTATTTCACTTGTTTAGTAAGGAAGGCCTTCTCTAAACTTTCTCTAAACGCAATATGACCTGCTCCACAACAATACCTTTTCTCATTTCATGAAATCTGATTCTGCAACTATTAGGAAGATAAGACAGATAAGACAAGATAAGACACACATGTCGTCATCATCCCATCCATCTCGGGTGGGATGGATTGATTCAGAGGCCAAGATGGAAGGTATCTTTTCAGCTGAAAGGTTTGCAATCTCTCCTCCTCCCCACGACTCTAGAAAGAGCGACTGGCGCAGGTCCGCAAGCAGATCTCCAGGGAGGAGCATGAGAAGCGACATCTGGGGAACTACAGGTAAGGAAGAGGAGTGAGCGGGCTGGGGCGCTCCCACCGGGAACCTCCCTCTCCTTCCCCCCAATCCCCCAATACTGCCTTTGCTTACAGACGCGGGGTTCATCTGGAGTGCGCAGGGCTTTTGGGTCGATAAATAATGCTGCCGCAGAGAATATAGAGGGGAAAGCAGAACGCCTGAAGTTTTAAGAGAGAGAGAGAGAGAGAGAGAGAGATTGTGACTGGAAGAGAAATCAGAACAGGAAGACAGAGATTGGAACAGAAAGAGAGAGATCATGACGGGAAGAGAGATTGTAAACAGAAAAAAGAGAGACCGGAAGAGAGATTTTGACAGAGAGAGAGAGTGGAACGGGAAGAGAGCTTGCAACAGCGAGAGCGATAGTGACAGTAAAAAGAGTGCAACTGCTGGCTTATGCTTGCTATATGGGATGGATGCATCTTAGAACGTAAATATCTCGGAATCGCTTTTTAGACCAAAATGCAAGCTTGGTTTGCGTCTGATGTATCCAAACGCTAGTATTTGCGCTGATCAAAAGTATGTTGTGGGTGTATTAAATGACAATCCTGTGACATTGGATTTCACTTCCTGACGCGGATTTTACTTTCCGGCCAAAAGCCCTTTCAACATAAGGGCTCCTCCCGTTCACTTACTAATACATGGCACAAGCGCAGTACGTAAGCCACCACTAGGTGGCAGTCAATGAGTTTTAATAGTCATCTTACAGACTGAGCAAACGCCGACCTTGGAGCATGCCTCTGCAACTCTTGCCCCTGATTCGCCACCTGTCCTTGGTTCATTGTTAATTTCCCTTCGCTCCCCGAGTCATTCTCTTGATTTCTCCATACATTACACCGGCCCCTGCTTAACCCATTCTGACCGGAGATCAGATTCATACGAGGTTTCCGCCGGACACACACTGGTCTGATGAACCCATTCTGACCTGAGATCAGATTCTAAAAATGTCAGTCGTTCTTCGATTTTTTTCAAAAATAGCAGACCTACAAGCTCGTATCGCGCCACTCGGTGGCGCGATATGAGCTTGTAGGTCTGCTATTTTTAAATAGCTAAAGCATAACATGATGCCGACACCAAAATGGGTGCCCGGTCAGAATGGCTTAAAGCTGCAGTACACTGCCCTGTACGTACCAAGGCCACAGAGGGAAAATACAATAACAAGATGCTGTGCTTGTGCTGCAAAACAAGCTCTCTCTCTCTCTCCCCTTATCCATTTCTCTTTCCATCTCTTGACTCTCTCCCACACACACAAGTAGTGAACAAAATCTTAAAAAAAAATAAAAAATCTACAGTTGATTTAGTTGACTAAAACGTATGTACGTAGGTATAGGCATGTATAGCAATATATCGTAAATCGATTAACATCCATTCAAACTGGTGACAATTTAAATCTTGATTAAATCGTGAAATTGTCATTTGCTGTATTGAAAAGAGCATAAGAGATTGAAAATACTGGATTTGTGTAAAAGAGATTACAATTTAAAAAAAAATCGGTCATTTGTTTGGAAAATGATTTAGTGTTTAAAAAATGGTGAATAATCGTAACATGAACCTAGTATGGTGATTTGAATAGTGTTGTGAGTTGAGAGAATCGTTATACTGTAGGTAGTGGTTGAGGCATTACATTTAGTTTGACTCGGTTCCACAGATAAATATTGTGAAAATAGCACACACACACACACACACACACACACACACACACACACACACACACACACACACACACACACACACACACACACACACACACACACGCACACACGCACACGCACGTTGAGAACCACTGACTTAAGTGACCTCCTCTTGACTGTGGGAGGTTGAATCAGAGCTCGTGTGAAGTACTGTGTCACTTCCTTCCCCTTCCCCTCTGAAAGGTAGCCAGACAGTCATCAGACAGGCCAGGGTCTGTCTGGGGCGGGCACAGCTAATAAAGACCACTCTGAATTCAAACACCGCTCCTCATTAGAAGAGTTCCCTTTAATAAACGCATTACCCTGCAGCCATTAGGCCAAAGCGTGACCTATACGTACAAAGACTCCAAAACAACAAGCACCCAGAGGTCAGAGCCCTGCATGTTGTTTCCATAACTTTTAATAAATGTCTGCCAAACCATTATCGGGAGTGACTCGCTAAAATGCGTGTGCACACACACACACGTGAGCGTGTGTCTGTGCGTTTGTTGGATGTGTGAGGGTTAGTTTTAAGCTGATATTTGGGAGTTTGGATCTTAGGTCACATTTACACCTTGGCTTTCAAATGTGCACCTGGATATCTTATCAGCATAACGAGCGATCCTCCACGCTTACATCCATCGAACTTTGACCCACAATGTGAGCCAGATCATCTCCCGACGTTCTGATTTCAACGTTTAAGGCATTGACGTTTTTCCTTATCCAGATTAAAGATATAAAGGTCACATTTTGATCCGAGGTGTAAATGGGGTTTCAGGCAGCACTCTACTGACTGGACAATGTGGGAGGACAAGGTGCTAGTGTGGGGGGTTGTACTGTATGGGTGACTCAATGACCAAAATGTTCAAAAAGCAGCCCAGCAAGCACGGTCAGGACCTGGACGAATTAGTGACGTCTCGATTGGGTACAGATCAAGTCAAAGCAAGACTATAGTCACGTCTGGCCCAGAATATCACCTGATTTCAACCAACATACATTTTACCCACTAAGACGGGACGTCCCTGGATGAATCAGAGAGAGTCTGATCGAGGCCAGATCAACTTAAGTCATAATCATAACTAGTCAGATCTGGCCCAGAATAAGATATATTATTTAAACTGGTGAAGACGTCCTGGAAATGACGTAAAGATCATCCCCATATGGGCTGTGAACTTAACCTGACGCTGCCAGATCCAAGAAGCTTGCTACACAAATTTGTTTCACAGCTTATTGGGATCTGGGATCGCGGAAGCAAATTCGATGACGGGGCTGTTCCTTTTTTTTCAAGATACTTGGTAGATGATTGGATGGGACCGTCTGTCTATCACCGTGTGGGCGTGCAAACACAACCAATCATATTGACGTGTCTATATAGCTTCACGTCCGGTTTCGCACATATCCCGCCCTTAGCTCACGCTGATTGGTCCGGTACGGAACGGATTTTTGTCAGCTCAACTGCCTGAGAGATCCCAGATGATTGCTGTGTTGGGAAACATGGTTACCCAATACCGCCCCCATCTGGCAGCGTCAGGTTACTGTGAACTGGCCTAGTCCTGAACGTCACCGGAGAGTCACTGGAGGACGTCATCATAACGTTATCATGATGTTATTTGGCTTGCTGAGCAATGAGCACCAGAACACAGTATTTCCCCCCGATTTGGAGGGAGACCCTGTTCCAGAATTCTCAGAGCATATCTTGGAGAAAACACATGCTGAACCTTAATGGTTCATCACGGTCACTGCTTCCTACTGAACAGCTGAACTTTCACTTTTGAACAAAGTGAATAAACCACATGATACATTTTAAAGAACTTGCTGGTCTGCCCCCTCCTTTCATCTTAACATTTATATTCAGTATTTCCCCCCCATTTGGAGGGAGACCCTGTTCCAGAATTCTCAGAGCATATCTTGGAGAAAACACATGCTGAACCTTAAAGGACAACTTTAGTTTTTTTTCAACCAAGGTTCATGTTTTAGGATGTTATTATTAGAGAAAGTAAAAGATGAGTGTTAATTGTTTTTCATTTGCTGCTTTCTTTCGTTTTAGGGATTTTAGCTGTTTTTGACAGGGGGGCGGGGGCATTCAAGCATGGGGCTAAATATGTATTTTTTTTACAAAATATTATGGCGATTTCTTTTTTTTATTATTTACTATAGTCCTACTAGACCCCAAGAAATTACATCTGACCACAGAAGATCACAGGATCTACTGAATGTGAAGGAGGCCTACTGGGGGGAAGCCACACTGTGTCATAGACTCAATATGCAGTTTGACACGTTCAGTAGATCCCGTGATCTTTTGTGGCCAGGTGTAATTTCTTGGGGTCTAGTAGGACTATAGTGAATAATAAATAAATAAATCACCATCAAATTTGGTAAAAAAATACATATTTAGCCCCATGCTCGAATGCCCCCGCCCCCCTGTCAAAAACAGCTAAAATCCCTAAAACGAAAGAAAGCAGCAAATGATTTTTTTTTAAATAACACTCATCTTTTACTTTCTCTAATAATAACCTAAAACATGAACCTTGGTTGAAAAAAACTAAAGTTGTCCTTTAATCAGACCAGTGTGTGTCCGGCGGAAACCTCGTATGAATCTGATCTCAGGTCAGAATGGGTTAAATAAAGAACAGAAAGAAGCATGGCGTCGGTAAAGAAACTGGGCCAGCGGAAAGAACTGGAATGATTTTGCAGTTCTCTTCAGAACCTGATATTGTGAAGTGAAGTATATTAAAGTTCACTAATTTATAGTACAGTTATTTTTTTTATATACATCAAGTAGTATAAAGTGTTTGTGTTCTCTCCCTGTTGAAGGAGACAACAATATACTGAATAAAATACATTATGATTAGAACGATAATTGTAAAACGTTGAAAACAGCAGACTTTGTGTGAGGAAGACACATAATATCACAGTATCACACTGCCAATTTCATGCTAATGTGTAATTTATACTTATGTATAAATGTGTTTTTGTGTTCCAACATAGACGGTCTACAAGCTCTATGTATTATCAACACATCAAAGTATAAACCAGGTTTAAAACGAGTCAGGAGTGCACAACCTATATAATGGAACACTGAAAACGATTTTTACGGATTATCTACATATCTGCCAGCCGCAAGCACGACAGCGCCTTTACATTTCCTGCAAAAGTTAGACATCCAGTTTCACCGTTTTGTATGTTTTTAAAGAGTAGGCTGGACCCTGTAGTAGACGCTTTAACTCCAGCAGACATCTATTAACAGCATATTTGGTGTGTGGCTCCATCCTAACATCTGTGCCGATGCCAGAGGTACCGCACCACTTTATTTTCCTTCTGCGCTGGTCATTGTTTTAATTCCATGGCTGGCGCGATGACTGCAGGGCGGCTATAGTTTGGAGATGTATGGCCGAGATAAGCAAGCGGACGTTTATGCGTATTTCTAATCCCCGCTGGCTAAAGGTAAACACTGGACACTGTGGGTTTAGACTCGGAGGGCATAGAAAGACCAAGGGAATGACAGACAGACAGCAGTACGGTGAAACATGTGGCCAGGGGATTTTTTTGTTAAAGTCTACACAGCCAAAAGTGTTCATTAAACTCTTAGGTAAATTTTTCCACTCTTGCCTCAGTAGTGTCAGTGTGGATGTGTGATCAATGCAGTGTGGGGTGTTTGTTGTATGGTGTGTAAATCAAGGCATGAAGTCAAACAAACAAAAGGGTGCTGTCATCTGGAGGGGATCAACAGAATGGCTGCCACCAACTCATTTATAGAGCTCCTATAGGTGCTCCCAATGCACCTATGATTGGGGAAGGTGGGAACCTTGGCCGACACCTACACATTCAGACCCCTTTTCCACCAGTTGGTTCCCAATGGGAACCGGTTCAGTTCTTTTTGGTTTTTAGTCCATGAGCCAGAACTCCAAAATGGGTGGGCAAACTATACCCTATATTAAATTGTTTATAGGATCAATACAAGTAAATTAATACATGATAACCCTTCCACAGTAGTATACCTTTTTCATATTTTTGATTATTTTGCATATTTTCCTACATAATGCCTCATTTGCATATTTAAGTACTCAATTGGGGAAGTTTCATGGTGATAACAATCTAATATAGGTATGGTTTTGCTCCACTCAATTCATAATTAACGTTCCAATTTTGGAGCTCTGGCTCATGGACTAAAAACCAAAAAGAACTGAACCGGTTCACATTGGGAACCAACCGGTGGAAAAGGGGCCACAGTATATCTGTGAGGGGAAACGCATAGATAGGGGAGTACCGGTACACTAAAGGGAGACAGACAACACATACATAACAGGCCCTGCAGGCCAGGCCAAAGGTTCTCCTGGTGGTGCCTAAAACCAGGCTGAAAAGCTCAGAGGGAACCGGGCTTTTGCAGTCGCAGCTCCCGAGCTCTGGAATGAGCTGCCTCTGCACATAAGACAAGCCCCATGCACCCTCCAGGTGTTTAAATCACGCCTCAAGACGTATCTTTATTCTTTGGCATTTCCAAGCATAGTATGAGCTGTTTTTGATGTTGAAAGTGACACTGTGTATGTTGTTTGTTTTTAAATGAAGTTGTGATTTTTATTATTTTATTGTAAAGCACTTTGGTACAACTTTGTTGTTATTTAAATGTAAGTAGCCTTGCCGAGCCATGAGGCCCATAGGGCAGGAGCCTATCTCCTGTTTCTGTAGCGTGAGGCAGCTTGATGTACAAGTACACCCCCTGGACATGACGCTAGTATGTCGCAGGGATTTACCCCCAATCCAACCCTTGATATTTAAATGTGCTATATAAATAAAGATGGTATGGTATGGTATGGTATTAACCCTGCCCCTCTCTCCCCTTCCCTTTCTCTGTCGTCTCTCTCTCTCTCTTTCCCTTCTCGTTCTGTCCTTTTCTCTATGGCCACCATGCCCTTCATCACACCTTTCGTTCTCTTCCTTCTCACCTTTGACAACATTCTTCCTCCTCCTACTCCTCCCTCTCCTATTGTCTCCTTCTCATCCGCTATATAAATGCACCATTTACTTCTGTTCCTTCTCTCCCCTCTGCTGTCATTGTTACACCTCCAATCTTCCTCTATTTCCTCTGTCTCCCTCGCTCTTCCTCCCTCGCTCTCCTTTTCTCCTTGGTCAATATCACCCGTCTCTCTCCTCCTTTGTGTTTCCACTTCTCCCTCGTTCTCTTGCTGACCACCTCTCCTCTCCTCTCCTCCTTTTTCTATTCTTATATCTTCACCTCTCCCACCTCTCTATCGCTCTCTCTCCCCTCTCTCCCATATCTGTCGGTCTCTCCCCTTTTCTGTCTCTCTGGCTCCCTCCTCCTCTCTCTATTTCTCCATATTTGTCTCCTCTCGCGCTTCCCCTCCCCCTCTTTCATTCTGTCTCGCTCTCTATCCCCACATTTATCCTCTCTCACCCCCACTTCTCTCTAGACGCATTTACCCTCCAGATGACAAGCATCTTTTGGAGAAGTATGAGAGTCTGCTGTCTGCTGCCTTTCAGACCTTCCTCGCCGGGCGAGCCGCCTCACTTCAAAAGGAAATGAATAATCCTCTGAAACGAATGAAGGCACGTACCTGAGACCAGCACGCACACACGCACGCACGCACGCACCCAAACAATACAGTTACAAGCACGTGCAGTACATATAGATATAAAGATATGTGGGGACAAAAGCACACACATAATAAGCGGATTATCTGCAAGCACGCGCCACATGAAGCTGAGGCATAACCACAGAATATTACATGTACAGGTTGCAAACACAGATACACGTGTACGTACTGTAGATAAACACTCACATGAAGATGCATGCATCATAAACAGACACCTGCAGAGGACAAGCATTAGGGCGGCTGTGGCTCAGCGGGTAGAGCAGGTCGTCCGATGATCCCTGGGTCGGCGGTTCCAATCCCGGCTCCTCCTCCTGTCCACATGTCGAAGTGTCCTTGGGCAAGACACTGATCGGTGTGAGTTTGCCACCATGTGTGAATGTGGAAAGTGAGGACGCTGGCGCTTCGCCGCTTCACCTGCATGAATGAATGAAAAGCGCTATATAAAAATGCAATTCATTATGTTGTGTATGTGTGCAGAGTCACACACACACACACACACACACACACACACACACCTAACTTGGATTATGTCCTCAAAACAGGAAAGAGGGGCACGCACGTTACACATATAATTCAGTGTGTGTCTCCTCCTCCTTAACATTCGTTATAGGATGCCTTCCTGTTTCTGACAGAATTCTCTCTATCTCACCCTCAGAACAAAAGTACTTATCGTGCATCGTGAACATCTGGTTTGCAAATCAAGCCAAATCCCACACAGACACATTTTTGTTTCTCTCTGCTTGCGAACCTTCCATTCGTCTTAATCTCTTAATCTTCGCCTCAACTTCTTTCTATCAATTCTTTCTTCAATCTAGTTTTTTTCCCCCCTGTCTCCTCTCACAAGTTTCTCTTCGAGTTCTCCTTGTTTTTATTTTATAAAGTAAGCTTTTCAGAGTTAATGAGTTACCTTGCACACACTGCCAAACCCTCTTTGCCATGAGTGAATTTTTAATACAACTTGCAGCAACGCGTCGAGCGCACTGATTTGAACATGCACGCACATGCGCACGCACACACACACACACACACACACACACACACACGTGCGTGCACACGCACACAGAGGGAGAGATTTGAGGCCATACTTTGAGATTATGTGCACGTTTGTACAGAGAAGTGTATGCACATAAATGATGAGGGCTCTCCGGTGCCAGGGATATACACGCAGCTATCTAACTTTGAAGGTAAAAAGTATGAAGAGCCACGGAGACAAGGAGAAGTGGATTTCCATTCTCCGCTCTGTTCTTTTCAGGAGAGACGAGGGCAGGAGATGGACATGACTTTGTTTCAATATTGATTCTCTCACAGTTTTTGTGTATAAGAAGAAAGTTTCCCCCGAATCAATCAAAAAGATATGCTCAGTCGCTGCGCACAAATGCCCATTGAGAGACTGGAGGATGAGTTGAATGCTAATAAGAATGATGTGGTGCTGTGGCTATTCTCTAGTAAAGGAGTGCAGATATTGTGGACTTATTGTGGACTTGTGGCCTGAGTTATACTGCATCGGGTTGCGCGCCCAAAGTAGACAAGCTCACAACGCATCCCATACTCCATAGGTATATCTACAGCACACTCAACCACTTTAAAACAAGCATTGTGTTTGTGTTTTTTAAAGATTCGTTTTATTTTTGTTGCTTTTGTGCCTTTATTGATAGTTGCGAACGCAGTGATTGCGAACGAATGAGCACTAACTATGAGACCCTGCAGATCATGTCTGTCTGTGTGTCTGTCTGTCTGTCTGTCTGTCCCGCTGTTACACCACCCGCCCGCCACCAGAGGGCGCAGCTGTAGCACACAAAACACACACACACACACGCACTCACACTCACACTCACACACACACACACACACACACACACACACACACACACACACAACTTAACTTAAAAAAATACTTAACTTAAAATGAAAAATAAAAAAATTAACTTAAAAAAAACTTTAAAAACACTTAACTTCAAAAAACTTAACTTAAAAATTAGGGCCGGGACTAATTGCGATTAATTTAGATTAATTAACTACAGAAAAATTAATCGCGATTAACTACAGATAAATTAATCGCACCTTTTTTTTCACCGCGGAACGTTTCTCACTGGGCGCTTTTCTATAGTACTGAAAACTGGAAATAATAAAAAGTCACCCCATTTTGTGTTGCCTAGAACTGGAGGTCTGACAAAAAACAGTAACAATATGAAGTAAGTACAGCTTTGTGATGTCACTGAGATGTACTTGTTACTGTTACTAAAAAAAAATTCAGACCTCCAGTTCTAGGCAACACAGAATGGGGTGACTTTTTATTATTATTTCCACAACAGGTATATTAATGACAGTAAAATGTTGAAAATGAGTGGTATCCTGTAGTCACTATTTGTTGATTCACTGGGATACCAAAAAACATTTAAAAAAAAGGTTTCTCGCTGTTCTCGGGTTGAATATTGATATGCGATTAAAATGCGATTAATCTAGATTAATTAATCGCAAAGCCTCTGATTAATTAGATTAATTTTTTTAATCGAGTCCCAGCTCTATTAAAAATAAAATCTTAAAAAAACACAAAAAAACTTAACTTCAAAAAAACTTTAAAAACACTTAACTTCAAAAAACTTAACTTAAAAATAAAATCTTAAAAAAACACAAAAAATAACTTTAAAAAGAAAACCTTAAAAAAGTATGTAATTTATTCTAATTGTTGTTATTGCCATTTACGAGCTGCGTTCGCTTCCCGCGTTTGCGCGTCTTACTTGTTATACATACAGTGAAGACGGACAGGAAAGAGGGAGGGAGAGAGAGACATGCAGCAAAGGTCGTCATGAACGGGACTCGAACACACAACGCACTGTCAGGCCAGAGCCTATATGTAGCATGCGCCTGGACCACTAGGCCAGCGGGCGCCCCATGCAGTGTCTTTGTGTTTTTGACTCGCTTTCTTGGTGTCACACCAACGTCAAATATACGCTTTAAGTACAACGGCGTATCCTAAAAGCATATTCACTGTCTTTCCACGTTTGGTTTCAACGGTAACGACATCGAACATGGAGAAATGGAAAGAGACACACGTGCGAGGGAAGGAGAGATGGTCCAGAATGTACCATAATAAGTACATGAGGCTCGGGGTCTTTAGGAGGTTAAAGCCCCCCGGCTGGCTGCTCAGCCTCAGCCCAGGATCAGGGGCCCATGCCATGCATGCCATGCCAGCACTGCTTTGGCATGCACACACACACTGCATGCCCGCGCACATGCACACCAATTGTATACTGGAGACAGATGAGGCATGCAAGTGGCTTTCATTCAGAAAACAAAACATGTGTGCACGCACGCACACGCACACACACACACACACACACACACACACGCACATACACACCACTAGCAGTTGGTCATGTGGGAAGGTCTATATAGATGACCCTGTCTCTAATCCGAGACACATGCGGTCACCGGCCACTTCTTTTCATCTGACATCGAGAGTTGGACTGGAAGGCCGTAATAATGCATGGAGGAGCATGCTGTCTGACCTTGTTCCACTCCATGCTGTAACAGGTGCAGCCCTTCCCTCAGCCACCTGTAGGCGCTGCTATAGTGCAGCGACACTTCTCCTTGTCCTGTACCCGCCTCCAGCTCGGCCGACTGCCTTCGCCGGACTGCGCTCCTCCGGCCAAGCCAGATGCAAAGCTCCTATAGTCTCTGTGGTGGTGGGCAGGAACTCTACCCCCTGCGCCACCCCCAGTGCCGACAAAATCAACTTTAATCACCCTTTCCCTGCATTTCGTCTGCGGCCAAAATGGCCACCGCTCCAGCATGTTGGCTACGAAGCACGAGGCAGGCATTTTCAAAGACTGTGCGCTGCCAGGGAGCAAGGCATGTTCAGCCAAGGTCTTTGTATTATCTGGACCTGGCATATGGCGCAGATGTCCAGAGCTTATGTGAACTTTTTCATCTCTCTCTCTGTCTGTTTCAACTTTTTAATTTGTTTGTGCTCTTTTTTTGTGTGTGTGGCAGAGGATGTAAAAGCAAACTGCCTTTAATCAACACTCACTGTATTTAATCAACACTCACTGTATTTAACATCTGACTGGGCCTCTCTTAACTCTTTACTGATGCAAATTACCTTTCGTATGGATCCAAAATGGATGCCACCCTCTGCCAGTTTCTCATTTCCTTTGTGGTTTGTGCAGGAATGTGTATTGATGTGTATTTATTTATGTGTGTGTGTGTGTGCGTGTGTGCTTGCGTGCGTGTGTGTGTGCGTGCGTGTCTGTGTACATGTGTCTATTGTGCAGGAAGAGGACATTTTGGATCTGCTGGAGCAGTGTGAGCTGGACGATGAGAAACTGATGGGAAAGTCCTCCAGGCAACGAGGCCCCAAGGTGAGAGAGAGAGAGAGAGAGAGAGACAGAGTGTGCGTGTGTGTGCGCGTGCTTGTGTGTGCGTTTGTGTGTGTTCGTGTGTGTGTGTGTGTCTGTGTGCATGTGTGTCTGTGTGAGAGAGAGAGAAGAAAGGTGGACGGATAAAGAGGCCAAATGCCTCCAGGGAACTAACCCATTCTGAACTGAGATCAGATTCATACGAGGTTTCCGCCGGACACACACTGGTCTGATGAACCCATTCTGACCTGAGATCAGATTCTAAAAAAAAAAAAATCTTCGATTTTTTCAAAAAATAGCAGACCTACAAGCTCGTATCGCGCCACTCGGTGGCGCGATATGAGCTTGTAGATCTGCTATTTTTCAATAGCTAAAGCATAACATGATGCTGACACCAAAATGGGTGCCCGTTCAGAATGGGTTAAGAAGAGAGAAAAAGAGTCAGAAGGAAGGGTGTCAGGGAGGAGAGAGAGGCAGGTAAGTATAGGGAGATGCCTGGAGCTAATGCCCAGGGAGGACGTGATACGGACGGGATGGAGGAAATCAGAAAAGGAGCTGGCCCATAGAAAAGACCCAAGTCCCTTAGGGGACAGCTGTCAGGCTCTCTCTCCCCCTCCCCTCTCACTCTCTCTCTCTCTCTCTCTCTCTCCATCCTCTCTCTCTCTCTTCCCAAGTCTATCACACAACACCTAGACGCCCCCTCCATTTCCCACGGCAGTACATTAGTCCCTCCATCACCTTCCTCTCCTTTCACTCCCTTATACCCCCTTCATCCTCTCTCTCTCTCTCTCTCTCTCTCTCACACACACATCAGCATCAATCCCTCAGCCTGTGGAACAGTCAAAGTGTGCGGTTAGGGGGACCCGACAGGGCAGTTGAGCGCTGCATTTAGGCGCAGGCCCTGAGCCCTTCTCGCACAATCAAGCGTTGTCCAAATTAATTCGGTCCCCGTCATTTCCAATGCTGTCAGAGTGTGAGCGAGTGGCGTGTGTGAAGCGAGTGGTATAGCATAGCATAGTATAGTGTGTGTGTGTGAATGTGAATGTGTGTGTGCGCGCGTGTGTGTGAAAAGTAATGGCGATAGATATAGACGGAGAGAGAGAGAGTAGAGCTGGTGAGTAAAAGTGGATGGTACCCCCCCCCCCCCCCCCCTTCCCCTCCTGGGGGTTTGGCGCTCACGAGCCATCTGGCGAAGAGGAACAGAACGAGGGTAGAAACGCGCGGCGGACGGGGAGGAGGGAGAAGCCAGGCGATTAAGGAGCGTGCCGCTGAGGGTCCTTCGTTATCGACGGACAAGCGTTCAAAGTGAGCGAGAGGTAGAGAGTACGTATGGGGAGCGAGGGAACGCGGTAAACGGGGGGGCCGTAGGGGGGGGGGATGTACAGGGAATATGCCTGGCGGCCGTCTTCCTTTACCTTTACCTCCCTCTTCTACTCTTTAACTCTGCTCTTTTTAACTTCTCTGTTACCCCGTGGCTTTTTCCTCTTGCTTTCCTTCTCCACGTCAAACCCCTCTCAGACTCCATCAGTATCTTTACTTCTCCCTCACACGCACGCACGCGCACACGCACGCACGCACACGCACACGCACACACACACACACACACACACAGTGAATCCATCAACAATTCGGTCTCACCTATCCATCCACTCTCTCTCCCTCCATCTGCACAGCAGTGACTGCACCGTATAGTGATTATTGGTGACGTTTGTGAAATTATACCAAAATAGTATCGTTTTTATATAAGCATGCAGTATACATTATTGAGGGAGTCATTCAGTTTAATTAACACCCATGCACACACAGTTAGTTAGTGTGTGTGTGTGTGTGTGTGCTCCTGACATATAGGCCTCGTTTAGAGGAAAGGTGAAAACAGTTGATTGGGGCGGCCATATCAGCTTGGATACAACATGGGTGT
>NC_139701.1:3696008-3736008 GCF_964188405.1 Protomyctophum parallelum | reverse complement strand
TGTCCTACTGTATGTCTAACTACTGTATGTCTAACTACTGTATGTCCTACTGTATGTCTAACTACTGTATGTCTAACTACTGTATGTCTAACTACTGTATGTCCTACTGTATGTCTAACTACTGTATGTCTAACTACTGTATGTCTAACTACTGTATGTCTAACTACTGTATGTCCTACTGTATGTCTAACTACTGTATGTCTAACTACTGTATGTCTAACTACTGTATGTCCTACTGTATGTCTAACTACTGTATGTCTAACTACTGTATGTCTAACTACTGTATGTCTAACTACTGTATGTCCTACTGTATGTCTAACTACTGTATGTCCTACTGTATGTCTAACTACTGTATGTCTAACTACTGTATGTCCTACTGTATGTCTAACTACTGTATGTCCTACTGTATGTCTAACTACTGTATGTCTAACTACTGTATGTCTAACTACTGTATGTCCTCTGTCTGTCCAGCCTCTGTCCTCCATGCCAGAGAGTGCTGGACAGACGCCCAGGAGACAGAGACCAGACTACCTTGGCGACTTCACCACCGGGAGTAGTGCCGACAACTCCTGCAGCTCGTCCGAAGAACGGGAGGAAGAGGAGGAGGAGGAAGAGGAGGAGGAGGAGGCGGAGGAGAGAGGAAGAGAGGGAGGAGGGATGGGTGGTGGTGGAGGAGGAGGAGCAGAGAAGAGGGAGAAGAGAGTTTCATACGACCTGGGTGAGGACAAGGAGAAGAGCTCGGCCGAGCGCTCAGGTACAGAGACACCACCTGCGCCGCGAGCGCCGTTGAGTTCGCGACTATACAACTATGACGAGAAATGAGGAAAACTAAATAAGAACAAAGATACCGCATGGCGCATGATGACTAAAACTAATACTAAGGATATTACTAAAGACAATTTTGCTAACAAATAAAAACTAGACTATTAGGGAGGGACTATAGTGGAGAAGAGATCCAGTAGAACTAAGACAAGATATGTTATAGGGAAGGTCAAAGAGTGACCTGCAGAGTGGCTGATGATGGTCAGCTTCACACACAGTATGGAGATCCATGTGTTGTACCAACATGGTTCATGTGCAAGTCTGAGTCGCATCGCAGCGACCACAGCGGTCGGACTGACAACCATATAGGGAGATCGAAGGGTCGCAATATTTATTAATGACATAGTTCAATGTTGAAATGAGTGGTATTCCCTCTTAAAATGGCATGCACAACTCTTTTTTTTTTTAAATATATACCATAGTTTTAATTCAATTTATATCGGCACCTGCCTACTGGCACATGTACACACACGTGCACATACATATGGTGCGATGCTGTGGGTTAGGCTAAATTACAGATGTTGTCCATGCATATTTGTTTTTGTAGTTTTTGTAGTTAACAAGATAAAACAGTCTGATTGATGATGTTGATGATGATGATGATGATGATGATAGACTAACATGGTGGCATGGTGTGGTCTCATGTTGCAGAGGAGTGTAATCAGGGGTGGTGTGTGGGGGAGGGGGGTGAATGGGGGGGGGGGGGTGTATGGGGAGGGGGTCCTCATGATTCAGAGGGCTTAGATCTAAACAGGGGCTCTGGATCTGGAACATGCCAGGCTGAAATAATTGCATCGGGGAAGCTCGCCAATGGCAAAAGACCCCCTTTTCTTGAATGAATGCCATCATCCAGTTCCTTATCTCAAAAACACTGGTGATGTTGGAGTGTTTTAAAGGCGCTGTGGTGTACATTACAATGATCAGCGTTCCGTACTGTACCTCACGAAGACGGACGACCACCGGCATTAAGATTGAGCTCAACAGTCGCTCAATTACAGCTATACTGTAACTGGCTAATCTTCAACCGTCTTAAGGCCCGGCCCCTGATATACGCAGCGAGCTGGCAGACGGCGCGCGTCGTCAAAGCACACCCATTGTTCACCACAGTTACAGCCATATATTATAGTCCAAAGAATGAGATGAGATTCTCACAGAGAGAGAGAGAGAAAAGAGCCTCCTCATTTCAACTGAATGAACGTCAAATTATCTTTCCTCTCATACCGAGCAAAGAAACCTGCAGCTCAGCTGCAGTGCTCACAAGAATCACAACAACATCCATTCATCTCTCTTCAGATAGAGGGGGAGGGTGGGGGGGGCACCATTGTACCATCCTACCGCCAGTGGTTTAACATTTCCTTACCTAAAAACTGTACTTAACCCATTCTGACCTGAGATCAGATTCACACGAGGTTTCCGCTGGACACACACTGGTCTGATGAACCCATTCTGACCTGAGATCAGATTCTAAAATGTCAGTCGTTCTTCGATTTTTCTAAAAATAGCAGACCTACAAGCTCGTATCGCGCCACTCGGTGGCGCGATATGAGCTTGTAGATCTGCTATTTTTCAATAGCTAAAGCATAACATGATGCTGACACCAAAATGGGTGGCCCGGTCAGAATGGGTTAAATACTACTTGAGTACATGTACTTAGTTACTTTCCACCACTGCATCTTGCGTCAAAAAGTGGAAAGAATGAAATCTCTGGTTAGAACAACACAGAGACGCTACTCTGAGGACTTTTACATTTTTTTAATCACAAAGTGTGTGACAAAGAGATCAAGCTGTGGTTAGGAAGGAATTTTGAAGAGGGTTTACGTGTGGTGCGTGTGTGTGTGTTTAGTGTTATGCTTGGACCTCATCTATATACTGAGCTACCAGAGGGTTCTGGAAGGAAACCCTATAATGCGCTCCATTTGGCAACACGCGACTCTTGGAAGGTTTGATGCCAGGCCAGCCACACACACACACACGCGCACGCACACACACACACACACACACACACGCAAGCTCATATCGCGCCACCGAGTGGCGCGATACGAGCTTGTAGGTCTGCTATTTTTTGAAAAATCGAAGAACGACTGGCATTTTTAGAATCTGATCTCAGGTCAGAATGGGTTCATCAGACCAGTGTGTGTCCAGTGGAAAACCTCGTATGAATCTGATCTCAGGTCAGAATGCAGGGTTAATCCGTCCAAAAGCGGACAGCCATGACCGACTACTGAAACGCATATTGCCAGTCATTAAGCACACATTAAGCACACACTAGGTCACTAGCACGCTGTTCTAGCCACACTTATTTTCCAAAGCTGCCTGCAGACTAATGGAGGGGTGGGGGGGGGGGGGGGGGGGGCAGGAAAAGGGAGATTGACATTGAGATAGTGTGGGGAAATAAATAGAGAGGGAGACGGAGGTGAGACAGATGGGCATGTGCAGGAATACAAAGACGGAGTAAAGATCTCTCTCTCTCTCTCTCTCTCTCCTTCCCACACAGGTCGTGTGCACTGGAAACCTCCAATCAAGTCTCCCAGAGCCTGCCCCGCCCCCTCCCCCCCCTCGGCGTCGTCGCCCACTCTCTCCTCCGGACCAATCAGACGCTCCATCTCCTGCCCGCGCTCCATCGCGTCCCTCACGTCGCCCGGCGAGGCATCCAGGGCGTCGTCCGCCAGGCCCCCCCTCCCCCTTCCCCTGGCCACGCCCCTCGTCAGGCCCAGCTCCGCCACGCTGCGCTCCCATTCGCTGAGCCGCAGCGGCTCCGCCCAGCGCGTACCACACAGCAACAGCCTGGGGACCATTCACTCTAACATGGTGAGCACACGCTGTACTGTATTATACTGTATATAATTATACACATACTGTACTATGAACCATTCACTCTAACATGGTGAGCACACGCTGTACTGTATTATACTGTATATAATTATACACATACTGTACTATGAACCATTCACTCTAACATGGTGAGCACACGCTGTACTGTATTATACTGTATATAATTATACACATACTGTACTATGAACCATTCACTCTAACATGGTGAGCACACGCTGTACTGTATTATACTGTCTATAATTATACACATACTGTACTATGAACCATTCACTCTAACATGGTGAGCACACGCTGTACTGTATTATACTGTCTATAATTATACACATACTGTACTATGAACCATTCACTCTAACATGGTGAGCACACGCTGTACTGTATTATACTGTATATAATTATACACATACTGTACTATGAACCATTCACTCTAACATGGTGAGCACACGCTGTACTGTATAATACTGTATATAATTATACACATACTGTACTATGAACCATTCACTCTAACATGGTGAGCACACGCTGTACTGTATTATACTGTCTATAATTATACACATACTGTACTATGAACCATTCACTCTAACATGGTGAGCACACGCTGTACTGTATAATACTGTATATAATTATACACATACTGTACTATGAACCATTCACTCTAACATGGTGAGCACACGCTGTACTGTATAATACTGTCTATAATTATACACATACTGTACTATGAACCATTCACTCTAACATGGTGAGCACACGCTGTACTGTATTATACTGTCTATAATTATACACATACTGTACTATGAACCATTCACTCTAACATGGTGAGCACACGCTGTACTGTATAATACTGTATATA
Source organism: Protomyctophum parallelum (assembly GCF_964188405.1). Classification (NCBI taxonomy): domain Eukaryota; kingdom Metazoa; phylum Chordata; class Actinopteri; order Myctophiformes; family Myctophidae; genus Protomyctophum; species Protomyctophum parallelum. The sequence goes on along the minus strand of NC_139701.1, from coordinate 3,731,507 downwards.
ATTATACACATACTGTACTATGAACCATTCACTCTAACATGGTGAGCACACGCTGTACTGTATAATACTGTCTATAATTATACACATACTGTACTATGAACCATTCACTCTAACATGGTGAGCACACGCTGTACTGTATAATACTGTATATAATTATACACATACTGTACTATGAACCATTCACTCTAACATGGTGAGCACACGCTGTACTGTATTATACTGTATATAATTATACACATACTGTACTATGAACCATTCACTCTAACATGGTGAGCACACGCTGTACTGTATAATACTGTCTATAATTATACACATACTGTACTATGAACCATTCACTCTAACATGGTGAGCACACGCTGTACTGTATTATACTGTCTATAATTATACACATACTGTACTATGAACCATTCACTCTAACATGGTGAGCACACGCTGTACTGTATTATACTGTCTATAATTATACACATACTGTACTATGAACCATTCACTCTAACATGGTGAGCACACGCTGTACTGTATAATACTGTATATAATTATACACATACTGTACTATGAACCATTCACTCTAACATGGTGAGCACACGCTGTACTGTATTATACTGTATATAATTATACACATACTGTACTATGAACCATTCACTCTAACATGGTGAGCACACGCTGTACTGTATTATACTGTCTATAATTATACACATACTGTACTATGAACCATTCACTCTAACATGGTGAGCACACGCTGTACTGTATTATACTGTCTATAATTATACACATACTGTACTATGAACCATTCACTCTAACATGGTGAGCACACGCTGTACTGTATTATACTGTATATAATTATACACATACTGTACTATGAACCATTCACTCTAACATGGTGAGCACACGCTGTACTGTATAATACTGTCTATAATTATACACATACTGTACTATGAACCATTCACTCTAACATGGTGAGCACACGCTGTACTGTATAATACTGTCTATAATTATACACATACTGTACTATGAACCATTCACTCTAACATGGTGAGCACACGCTGTACTGTATAATACTGTCTATAATTATACACATACTGTACTATGAACCATTCACTCTAACATGGTGAGCACACGCTGTACTGTATAATACTGTATATAATTATACACATACTGTACTATGAACCATTCACTCTAACATGGTGAGCACACGCTGTACTGTATAATACTGTATATAATTATACACATACTGTACTATGAACCATTCACTCTAACATGGTGAGCACACGCTGTACTGTATAATACTGTATATAATTATACACATACTGTACTATGAACCATTCACTCTAACATGGTGAGCACACGCTGTACTGTATTATACTGTCTATAATTATACACATACTGTACTATGAACCATTCACTCTAACATGGTGAGCACACGCTGTACTGTATTATACTGTATATAATTATACACATACTGTACTATGAACCATTCACTCTAACATGGTGAGCACACGCTGTACTGTATAATACTGTATATAATTATACACATACTGTACTATGAACCATTCACTCTAACATGGTGAGCACACGCTGTACTGTATTATACTGTATATAATTATACACATACTGTACTATGAACCATTCACTCTAACATGGTGAGCACACGCTGTACTGTATTATACTGTATATAATTATACACATACTGTACTATGAACCATTCACTCTAACATGGTGAGCACACGCTGTACTGTATAATACTGTATATAATTATACACATACTGTACTATGAACCATTCACTCTAACATGGTGAGCACACGCTGTACTGTATTATACTGTCTATAATTATACACATACTGTACTATGAACCATTCACTCTAACATGGTGAGCACACGCTGTACTGTATTATACTGTCTATAATTATACACATACTGTACTATGAACCATTCACTCTAACATGGTGAGCACACGCTGTACTGTATTATACTGTCTATAATTATACACATACTGTACTATGAACCATTCACTCTAACATGGTGAGCACACGCTGTACTGTATTATACTGTATATAATTATACACATACTGTACTATGAACCATTCACTCTAACATGGTGAGCACACGCTGTACTGTATTATACTGTATATAATTATACACATACTGTACTATGAACCATTCACTCTAACATGGTGAGCACACGCTGTACTGTATATACTGTATATAATTATACACATACTGTACTATGAACCATTCACTCTAACATGGTGAGCACACGCTGTACTGTATTATACTGTCTATAATTATACACATACTGTACTATGAACCATTCACTCTAACATGGTGAGCACACGCTGTACTGTATAATACTGTATATAATTATACACATACTGTACTATGAACCATTCACTCTAACATGGTGAGCACACGCTGTACTGTATAATACTGTATATAATTATACACATACTGTACTATGAACCATTCACTCTAACATGGTGAGCACATGCTGTGTATATAATTGTATATACACATCCATTCACTCGAACATGTACACTGTTGTGCACAAACCTCCATAAATAAATATTCAAAATAGCAGATCTAAAAGAGATGTAGATCGATAGATATTTTCCAATAGCTAATGTATTTAGCGGTAGGTTTAAAATGGTCAAACTGATTTTAATGCCGTATTAAGACCCCCTGGGACCCCAAAAACAAGCCTTGAAAAACAAGACAGGGTTTAACTGAAACAAGTATAAAAGGTAGGTGGCTAACGCACATCCAGTTCTTGTCTGGTGCTGGACTAAGGTAAGTACAGTGAAGAGAGGAGAGTCCGCACACAGATTTGCTCCAAGGTGTTTGCTTTTTATTCAAAACACCATAATTAATACACAACGTTTCGGCCATTATCACCTGATGAAGGCCGTTCACAGCCGAAACGTTGTGTATTAATTATGGTGTTTTGAATAAAAAGCACCTTGGAGCAAATCTGTGTGCGGACTCTCCTCTCTTCACTTTAACTGAAACAAGGCATGGGGTCCAATAGCGGTGCTGCTTCATGTGAATCGGACATCTTGTGGCCAGTATTATTTTCAACAATAAAACATGGAACAGCGTCCTTGGCTATACCTTCCTCGCGTACAGTACGCACAACAGGGACGCACGCAGTCACGCACACACAGACACCACGTGGTCCCTTTGGAGCCACGGCGTAACAAACCAAACAATTATTCACAAATACTAATAGTACTTCATAGAATATATAACGCCTGGTCTGAGACTCTCACATATTATGCACGCTGGTACCTACTGTACGACATTCAAGACAGTGGATTGGTTCCCCTCTCTGGGATGTACGTATGTGTCATGTGGGCATTGGAAAGCCTCTAAGCAGGTCCTTAACACACTGAGACCTGAGATCAGATTCATACGAGGTTTCCGCCGGACACACACTGGTCTGACGAACCCATTCTGACCTGAGATCAGATTCATACGAGGTTTCCACTGGGACACACACTGGTCTGACGAACCCATTCTGACCTGAGATCAGATTCTAAAAAATGTCAGTCGTTCTTCGATTTTTTTCAAAAATAGCAGACCTACAAGCTCATATCGCGCCACTCGGTGGCGCGATATGAGCTTGTAGATCTGCTATTTTTAAATAGCTAAAGCATAACATGATGCTAACACCAAAATGGGTGCCCGTTCAGAATGGGTTAACACACTGAGACCTGCATGAGACCCATTCTACTCAATGTGTTCTCAATCCTAGCCATTTTCTGAAAAACCTACGTTGCTACCGTACATCCTATGTTGTATATCAGTGGTGCTCAAACCTTTTCATGTCAACGACCCACAAAAATTACAAAATTATTATTTGGCCGCCGTTCCGCATCTCAAAATATCTAGTTTCAGAGACCTCCAGAATCAACAAATTGCTTTATAAGAATATATATATATATATATATTCAAATATTTGCAGAAATGTTTTTCTAAAACAGTGCAAGCCTGAATATCTACAGTAAATATCTATTTTTGAATATAGCAGATGGTATATAAAATTAGCTTAAAAACTAAAACAACACGGGCGCTCTCCCGGATGGAAGGGGTTAAGGACTCTATAGGTCTACTGCAGTCCTCTACAATGGTCCTTTATTAGGCTGCCATCTGTTGCTTTCCGCCTGCCTCCTCCGCTCCCCTTCATCCACTGGAGGACGAGGATGAAGGATGCTCTGGGCTGAGTGGAATGTGATGGAACGGCATACAGTTACTGTCTCACGACACGCGCTGAATGGAACTGACTGGGATATTGTGTACTCACAAAGGCGGGCCGTACAGTATATGTGTCCAAGAATGTGCCTGTGTGTTTATCGCACGCAAGCACGCAACGCAACGCAACGCAACGCACGCATGCAACGCACACACACACACACACACACACACACACACACACACACACACACACACACACACACACACACACACACACACACACACACACACACACACACACACACACACACACACACACACACACACACACACAAGAATAAATAACCCATTAAGACAGTCTGAGTCACACTAAATCACACTTTCCAAGATAAAAACTAAACAAATCGCATTAACAGTTAATCGTTAATGTTCAACAATATTGTATACAAGCTCAACGCAGCCCAACGCAAACATCTAAAATGACAGAGATGCTTTCAAAATATGACATAAATTATACAGTAAAGTCTTATCCGCGCAGGAGCCAATTATTCTGATTCTAAATGAATCCTCATACATGGTTTAATTCACAGCACCCTGCCTGTGACACGCGCCTGCTCTCGTTTTGCACATGCTGTACATGAAACAGAGCGGGGGAATTATAAAAACCGCATGCTGTCCGACCATCAGGCGCTTCATATCTGATGCCATACCGTTTCATCATCAATGATTCACAGCCCTTTTCATTCCAAGGTCCCCCGTTGTTAATTTAGTGTATATGCTACAGTTACAGATACAGACCCATACGAGTCCAATTGGTTCCTATAACTATGTCAATCGTTGGGGACCCCCTGGAACCCCTCCCTGAGTGTCCACAGACCCCTGGGGGTCCGCAGACCCCACGTTGAGAAGTGATGCCATACATCCTGAGTCAGCAACCTTTTTGAAATGCATGCAGCGCTGTGTTTTTATTGTCTTCTAGAGATCACCGTTTCCCAAACAGTGGGTCCATTTGACCCATTCGTGGGCCGCGGACACGTTTTTATGGTTCTCTTCATTTTTGGTTTCCTACATTTTCTTTTGATTTATTATAATTTCAAAACATTCGAAAACAAATGTTTATGGAGAAGCAAAAATATCCGATCTACAAGCTTGCAACGTTGTGAGCTTGTAGATCTGCTGCTTTCACTGGTTTGGGTCCCGGGAGTATGTCAAATTTGTCAAAGTTTGCCATATATCATCAAAACTAAAGATTTCCAGCAGATGTTGATTGTCCATAAATCTGCCTTTCTTTGACATCAGGACATTGTAATGATCATTAGACCCAGAGCAATACCTCACCTCTCTCCCACTTCCTTCCTAGTGAGAGAGAGCTCAGCGTTTGAATCAATGTAGAATTATGTCCAGGATCTAATTTACATACATCTGTGAGGGGACTTAATTTAATTGACTAAACATTGAAACAATATATTGTATTTTAGACCAAAACTCCTCTCTTTCACACACACTTTTGCCAGTGTGCCAGTGTGGTGCCTCGCCTAAGGTTAACTTTACAAGAAATCTCTAAGAAGAGAATACCAGCACTCACGGACATGTCCTTTAAGGCAGGGGTTCCCAACCTTTTTTGGACCAGGTACCCCTTTTGCGGTAGATATTTTTCCAGGTACCCCCTCATCCTCGCAACACAGATAACAATATATTTACAACCACAAGCAGTGTTTCCTGCAGGAAAAAGCTTTGGCATGGTGCTGGGCGCAGGCCGCAGGGGGGCCTTCTTGCGTCGAACATTTTGATTAATTAATTAATTTGATTCAATAATTAATTAATAAGATTAATAAATTAAGATTGATTTGTATTATTGCTCTTGTATTGCTATTGGAGACACTGGGGGGACACTGGGCAGGCACTGGGGAGGCACTGGGGAGACACTCGGGAGGCACTCAGGGAGGCACTCGGGGGGGACACTGGGGAGGCACTCAGGGGGACACTGGGGAGGCACTGAGTGGACACTGGGGAGGCACTGGGAAGGCACTGAGGGGACACTGGGGAGGCACTGGGAAGGCACTGAGGGGACACTGGGGAGGCACTGGGAAGGCACTGGGGAGGCACTGGGGAGACACTGGGGAGACACTGGGGAGCATGGGGAGGCACTCAGGGGGACACTGGGTAGGCACTGGGGAGGCACTCGGCTGGTCACTGGGGAGGCACTCAGGGGGACACTGGGGAGGCACTGGGAAGGCACTGGGGAGACACTGGGGAGACACTGGGGAGGCACTGGGGAGACACTGGGGAGACACTGGGGAGCATGGGGAGGCACTCAGGGGGACACTGGGGAGCATGGGGAGGCACTCAGGGGGACACTGGGGAGGCACTGAGGGGACACTGGGGAGACACTGGGGAGGCACTGGGGAGACACTGGGGAGGCACTGGGGAGACACTGGGGAGGCACTGGGGAGGCACTGGGGAGACACTGGGGAGACACTGGGGAGGCACTCAGGGGGACACTGGGGAGGCACTGGGGGGACACTGGGGAGGCACTCAGGGGGACACTGGGGAGGCACTCAGGGGGACACTGGGGAAGCACTGAGGGGACACTGCAGGAGGCACTGGGAAGGCACTGGGGAGGCACTGGGGAGAAACTGCAGCCACTGGGGAGACATTGGGGAGCCACTGGGCAGACACTGGGGAGGCACTGGGCAGACACTGCAGGGAAGACACTGGGGTGGCACTTGGGGAGGCACTGGGGAGGTACTGGACATTTCATATCACACACACACCATGATTCACAAGCCCCCTCAAAAAAAAGGGGGCTTGGGTACCCCCTGGCTATGCGTCGCGTACCCCTAGGGGTCCGCGGACCCCAGGTTGGGAACCGCTGCTTTAAGGCACTTTATAATACTTTGTAGCTACTTTTGCACATTATATTCTCTATTACCTTCAATGTTATAAGTCCTGAACACCCCCCCCCCTCCTCATCAAGGACTCGGCTATTTGTCCCCATTTTGCTTTCATTATCCGTATCTTCAGAATTATTATTAACCCATTCTGAACGGGCACCCATTTTGGTGTCAGCATCATGTTATGCTTTAGCTATTGAAAAATAGCAGATCTACAAGCTCATATCGCGCCACCGAGTGGCGCGATACGAGCTTGTAGGTCTGCTATTTTTGAAAAATCGAAGAACGACTGACATTTTTAGAATCTGATCTCAGGTCAGAATGGGTTCATCAGACCAGTGTGTTGTCCAGTGGAAACCTGGTATGAATCTGATCTCGGGTCAGAATGGGTTAAAGGACTCAGAGACTGGCATGAAATGCTCTATTGGCTTTCATAGTTACTCATATATACTGTAAATATTGTGATTCTTTATTTATTATGATTGCACTTTTGGGTTTTGGCTGAATGTTGTTTGTGTCGACACGGACAAGAGAAGGTGTCGTACCTATACTGTATGGACAATATAAAAGTGACACTTCCTGTTGTTTACAGCATGCAATGCTGACGAAGTCTCCAAGCTGAAACGCGTAGGTTGTGCTGTCTGCTCTGCAGCATACTATAACAACCAGAAAATAATAAAGTGCCCTAACGGACATGTCCGTGAGTATCCTGGTATATTCTCTTCTTAGAGATTTCTTGTAAAGTTAACTTTCCCCCGAACGCGCACCCGGTGAGAATGTACAGAGACATTGAGACAAATTGGAGTCGTGCGGGCTTCCTTGCTTCAACCATGCCTAGAAGGTTGCCTACTGCTGCCATACATGATGGTGTGAGGTGCATTTTTTTCTTCTTATGGTTAGTTTTATTGTTTTGGTATATTCTAAAAATCAACATTTTGTGTGGTAATGCATGTGTGCTTTCTGCTGCACAGTGTGTGCGTGTGTGTGTGTGTGTGTGTGTGTGCATGAGCGTGATGCGAAGAAGATATATTTATTTTCATTCGCAGTCGGTGCATTTGATTTATAGGTGGCACACACATATATTTGGCTTATTTAATAGCACATGCATACTCACACACACACACACACACACACACACACACACACACACACACACACAGTACAGCTGAAGGGGTTGTGGGCAGCAAGGCGACATGCACCACTGAGGGATTCTTGTGTGTTGGATTTCCACTGGGGCGGGAATCATATTCATGGTGCTGTAAGGTACTTTGATTAAAGGCCCACCAAATCGCTCATGTTATACACGCGCACACATGCACGCACACATGCGCGCACACATGCGCACACACACACACACACACACTCACTCACGTCTGCTGCTGTAGGCCATGCGCTGGCAGTGTGCAACGCTGTGATCTGCATCTCCAGGGACAGAAGGCCATCCATTGCGGTGGCGAAAGCCAACGTGGAAACACATAAGAGCCCAGGCGTGCGTTTCGCAAGCATTCATCTTCATTTTTCTTTGTTCTTCTATCACTGAGAGAGAAAGAGAGGGCGGGGGGGGGGGGGGTGATGGGGGCAGGTGAGCATGGATGCAGACACACTTATCAAAATATATATGTCTGTCCATCTGTGTTCCCTCTATACATGTGTAAATGCATACATACAGTATCCGTCTATACTGCTGTGCTTTCCATTATGCTGAAGGGAATATCACTTCCAGTACTACAGTAGCTTGGGCTCAAACTGGGCTGACCTTTTTTTCATAGACTCGACACATAGACCAAACGTTTACACGGCAAATCCCTCAGGATGAATTTAACTATACTTTGAAAATGTAAACCTTGATTACCTTTATAAATCTTAAACGCTTGAATTTATGATAATGTTGTACCAGTAACCAGTGTATTCGTGTATAATGCTGACCGTGTAAAAATGTAACCGTAAATTCCCTTACTTTTGTTTTACACGAGTATAATAGTATAATATTCTCTAATATTGACGACAGGCTATGTATCGTTGAAAGGGTATGGCATTTTGAATTGGTGGATTGTCGTCGAATGCACTTCTTCTCGACAGAGTTTCACTTTAAGCAGGTTGTTAATAAAAGTAGTCTCAATCTGCGTTATAATAATACCGTCTCAGTTTCCGTTTCCACGCTGGACTACACTACAGCGTCTTTGCTGAAACCTGCCTCCAGTAATCAAGGTTATTGCCTCAACAGGAACAAGGAAGCAATTTCTTTAGACAAAAGCAATACCACAGAGTATATTATATTGACAGTAATGTAGCCATGATATTGCAGAGGATGTCAGTCTGCCTGGCATCGGTTGGAAGTTTTGAAACAGATTGAGATTGGACGAGGAGGCCCAGAAAGAAACCATGGAAAACGCAATGATGTTTTAACCCACTATATATAAGACCGGGAAAGGATTCGTGTAATTTTAGATTTGAGTGTTGGCTGTTCAAAAATTGCAGATATACAAGCCCACAGCATGTCACGTTGTGCCGCACTATATATGAGCTTGAAGATCTGCTATTGTGAAAAATCGTGAAAATGTGTGCAAATCTTTGAATATCATACATTTTTAAAGCGAATGTTTTTCTTCTGGGGGTCCCTCCCTGGAACAAAATATTTTGAGATGGGGGTTATTTACATATAATGTTGGGGGTCCTTGACATGAAAATGTTTAAAGGTTTTATGACATTCATTTTCATTTATTTTTCTTTTTCTTTTAGGTTTTATGACCTCAATTACACCCAAAAAACCTGAACTTTGAACATTCAGTGGATTTTCTGTGGTCTTAAGTTTTCTTTGGGGTTTTCTTTGGCCTTTTGAGCTACAATGAAAACAGGCAACACAGTGAAACAGTGACATCTGCTGGCAAATCCCATTGACATATATGGGATTTGCAGTAAGTGATGTCACTTACTGCCGGCAAATCAGAGCACCTGTTTGAGCCAGAAAACCCCAGATCACAGAAAATCTACTGCATGTTAAAAGTTCATGTTTTTTGGGTGCAATTGAGATTAGAAAACCTAAAAAAAACAAGAACAATTCCAAAACCTTTTTTTTTATGTCACAATCACTTTAAGAACCACTGACTTAGTAATCTCTCAGCAGAGGGTGCTGTTTTTCCTTTTTTTTTGTTGCAGATGGGTTCCCAGATAGATTTTTTTTTTTTTCTTTCAGAAAACAGTTTTTGACATTTTGACTACAGACTGAATCAGTTTTTGACTGATTCAGTCTGTAGTCCCTTCACTGCCTTCGGATGCAGCGGGGACTTTTATTTTGAAGACCCCAAAATGAACCGGAAGCAAAATCGGCTAAAGCTAAAATGTGGCTAGCGTTTTTACAAGTAATCCGAAGTGTTAACATTGTTAACCAACCGCGAGGTGGCGACGATTTAGCCGCCGAATGAGCCGCTAATATATATCGATGTTCTGATCAAAGTCAAACACCTCAATCTGAGGAAAGGATTCAGAGAGAAAAAGCGTCTTCAGATCGTATCGTAATGACAGTGAACAACGGGGCATTTCATTCACGGACCACAGGTGAGCCCAGCGTTACCTACAGCGACGGGGACGCTGCAACGGTGGATATCAATCAGCGAGACCATTGGGAAAAAACACAATTAAGACATAGGACGTCTGAGAACGTCATAAGGATCACGAAATATTAGTACCTTTGACGTGTGAGGACGTCCTAGCGACGTCCCAGCGACGCGGGGCGAGATAAGAATATTCAGAATTTTTCCTTCTTTTTTTTTTGGCATTTCGCTTTTCGCTTGCCGTATGCTAACGCTCAGTGCAACTATTAGCTTGTCATTGACTCCCATGTTAGCGCGGCGGAAAGAATGACTCGTATCTCCTAATCCAGGGCGCTCTCCGTGGTGATGAACGGATCGATATGCTGGCGCTTCATTTCTGCTCCTCATCCGTCTCTCCCGCAAAATATGAACTCTTTTTGGAGCGTAAAAAAATATATTAAGATGATCGGGGATCTGAAGTCTCTTTGTAAAGTCAACTTTTTTAGGAAAGTGTTTCCTGTTTCATGGCTTTCAAAGTAAAAGCGATCAGACAACTCTGGCAACCAGAGCCTCTATTTTGAAGGCACTTCCGGCACTAAATGTGTTTTAATGGGCCACGTGTGTGTGTGTGTGTGTGTGTGTGTAGGCTGATCCGGTACTGACCCTAAGGACTAAGGAACAGGAGTCAGAGCTGGTGCGTCAGAGCCTGGCCGCTCTCTCTGCCATGAGGATACGCTTCCCCGGGAAGACCGAGGAGGAGGCCGAAGCTGTACTGGATGAGGTGGGGGCGCTGTGTGTGTGTGTGTGTGTGTGTGTGTGTGTGTGTGTGTGTGTGTGTGTGTGTGTGTGGTGCGTGTGTGTGTGTGTGTGTGTGTGTGTGCGTGTGTGTGTGTGCGTGTGTGTGTGTGTGTTGATTTGGAAAGCAATTTTTGATTTAGTTTTAGTCATATTTTTGTCATCTGAAATGTTTTAGTTTAAGTCTAGTTTTAGTCCGACTAAATATCACAATGATCTTTGTCGACTAAATCTGCAGTTGATTTTGTCGAAAAACCAAAAAAACATTCTGCCGTGCCTTGATGGCGTCGTGATTTATTTGATTGAAAACAGGTAGTCAATGAAACATATACACTATGCAGTGTATGAGTGTGTGTGTGGGATAAGGGATAACGTGCAAAAGAGGGGGAGGGTAATTTATACCTGCGGTTTGCCTCGACAGACTGTATTATAGGTTGATGCCTGCTCGGAGTTGATTGGTCTGCTTATGAAACCAAGGCCACAACGTTAACAACGTTAGACTTACCAACGTTTATCCCATTCTGACCTGAGATCAGATTCATACGAGGTTTCCGACTGGACACACACTGGTCTGATGAACCCATTCTGACCTGAGATCAGATTCTAAAAATGTCAGTCGTTCTTCGATTTTTGAAAAATAGCAGACCTACAAGCTCGTATCGCGCCACTCGGTGGCGCGATATGAGCTTGTAGATCTGCTATTTTTAAATAGCTAAAGCATAACATGATGCTGACACCAAAATGGGTGCCCGGTCAGAATGGGTTATTAGAATTCCGGCACTGTACTCTTTGAACATAAATTTGCCGTTGGCACTAACACTATATCTTCCTAATCTACCTCAGTAAGCGTAGTGATGACCTTGAGACTAGCCATGTCTTTTGCACAGGCATCACATTAAAAATGTCCTCAAAACGTAAAAGGTTCATGTTGCAAACGGAGTTGAGGTGGGTATCTGAACATAATGTTCACTCCAGCCAATCAGAATTGGGTATTCTGGTGGTCATGGTAGGCCATGCGCACATTTTCTATGCAAGAAAAACAAAGAAAAACACAAGGCCGAACTGAAGGAAGAAAACAAATAACAGTACAGTTACAGTAACCCTACGTCATGCTCTGCACAGAGAATAGCAGAGCTACTGTACAAGTTCACGCTCTGCGACACATAAGGGAGTTTGAAGGTTGACTATTTTCGGCGCGCGACACCGTCATGCGACAAAGCACCAATCAGGCTTTGTCCTGTAGCTATGTGCAAAATGTCAGGATCAGGAGCGTGAGGTGTTCCTCGGTCCTATCCCCATCCCCCAGACGTCCCCTCGCTCGGCAGCCAGGTGCGCTCACTCTGCAGCCTACGTAACTAACAGTGACCTCCTGGCATCTCTTCACAATAGCCCCGTCCAGCCAGGCCGCTGCTCCTATTGTCTTTCAAACGACCCCGCTGACGACCCCGCTCTGTCCACCGCTATTCCCCGCCGCGCCATCGTATTAATCAATGCCTCCTTTATCCGTAGCTGGAGTTTCCTTTCTCGTGTGCCGTGTGTGCATGTGTCGCGCACATAAGGCACGTGCACACCACACGTGCACACCCATGCTGGGGTCGTGAGAGACAATTACCGCCACACCTGTAGTGTTTATACAAACCCTAATGAGGGCATGGTGGAAACACAGACATGCACCTGCACCTGTAAAGCTTCTAATTTGCGCCGGGAGATGAGACTTGCGTCGCCAGACACGGAGACCATATCTCTCACATTTTGCTGCCATTTAAAGTTGAAGGCTAATTGGGTTAATGACGGGTTTGAGTAAGTGCATGTGTGCGCTTTCATTTTCACGTCGCATAATTCTCCAGGTAAGGGTCAGAAAGAACGGCAAAGCGTGCAGTTATAGTTTCCTGTCTGTCAGTCTGTGTGATGCTTTTAACGCTTACAGTAAACCATATACTGTACGTACAGTAGTTGACCGGTATCCTCCCCCAGGGCTCTATAATACATAGGTCTGCTCCTTTCTTTTATTTCTCAGAATAAAATCTCTTCAGAGTAGAGACGCTATAGGGTTCATGTGAATCTGAACCTGTGCACGAGTGGATGGGAGGAGCACAGGAGCATGGCCAACAGAATATGGTTCATGCGCACACACACACGCGCACACACACACACCCACACACACACACACACACACACACACGCACACACACACACACACACACACACAAGTTTGCTTTACGGCTTCCCATGGGGAAAACAGTGTTTGCGGGGTTTCTAGCTTGCGTGCTGAGAGTAAAGTGTGCACACCAGCGGGAAGTTGCAGCCTATATAAGTCAACAGAGGAACAGTGAGACAGCCTTTAGGCCATTCTGACCTGAGATCAGATTCATACGAGGTTTCCGACTGGACACACACTGGTCTGATGAACCCATTCTGACCTGAGATCAGATTCTAAAAATGTCAGTCGTTCTTCGATTTAAAAAAAATAGCAGACCTACAAGCTCGTATCGCGCCACTCGGTGGCGCGATATGAGCTTGTAGATCTGCTATTTTTCAATAGCTAAAGCATAACATGATGCCAACACCAAAATGGGTGCCCGGTCAGAATGGGTTAGGCATATCGTGGGAGCCAACACATGGAAAACCCCTCCACTGCCCACAGGACTTTCTTTATTATTTTTTTCTTCTTTTTTTCTCAAACCCTCGACACCTTGGGTTTCTGGTTCAAGAACAACAAAGCTCCACACAGTCCACTTCACCGCCAGACTTCCGCCCAGGTCTGCCTTATGCGTTCAAGTTCAAGCAAAGTACTATGAAAGAAAGTATACTGTATGTATGTCTGTCTGTCTGGCCTGGAGTCAGTGGAGTGAAAGGCTTTGAGAATGAGCTCCAGAAAATGAGCTCTTTTTCTCTCTTCTTTTTTTTTGGAGAAAATCCATTCAGTCTTAAAAAATACGGGAAGAAAGCCAACCACTTCAGGTCACATTATGCCCCGATATAACCTCCAGCCAAGCGGAGTGACAGGCAACTACAGTCTAGCACGAGGCAGACCGCCAAGGTCAGTGGAACGGCGCTCACCGCGGCGGGCGGGCGGGTCGGCGGCTCCTCAAGTGAGAAAGGCATATTATTCGCTTCCCCTCCGTTGTCTCTCCGGCGATGCGCATTGATTTCGTTTTTCTATTTTATCCATTACAATTCTTTTCTCTTCTTTCCTTTTTTCCACCGGCAGTGATCGGATGACGCAACATGGCGGGCATTGGCGGGCATTGGCAGCCGCCCTGACAGAATATAATGGTAGTAATGATACCCCCGCCGGCTGCGTCGGTCAGCCGCAGGAAACTGAGCAGCGGGATTAAATGGAGGGAAAAGGAAGCAAGAATATGGGAGAGAGAGAATGACAGAAGCGTGGAGGAACTGAAGCAGGGTGGGATGGCTGGGGATGCCAGTATTTTTTTTTTAATCTTTTGTTTGCAACAGTTCTTGAAGACGCTCTGAGGGAGGTTTGTAATCTATTACAAGTTTGTAGTTTTTGTAGTTTTTTCTTAGGCATACTACTGGTGGCTGGCCTGTGAAATCACGACAAAGTCCTATTTGGTCAATTTGCAGCTTTTGTTTGATTATTAATTTGTTCCCACTTTGGTTGTTCAACAGATCCTCGACAACTGGAAGTACCACAAACCAAAGGTGGCTTCCTATTGGCTGGTGAAGTTGGACTCTACCAAACAAAGGAAGGTGAGATGTCGTTAATAAATGCTTTTTTTATTGTTTTGAGGCAGCATTCCAACTAATGAGAGCCTTTCTTGAATACCAAATTGATAAAGAACAAACAGACAGACGCAGGCAAGATAAATAAATCCCCCAAAACAAACAGTGACAGAATGCAAATCATTATCGCGCACGCACGCACGCACGCACGCACGCACGCACGCACGCACGCACGCACGCACGCACGCACGCACACCAACAATGTATAAGAATGGATACAGTATTTACACATTATCAACACTGAATAATAATAGCAAATAATGTGTTAGCCGACAGTGAGTATCTGGATGAATATATATGTACATATCGTACATCATGATACAGTACATCAATTAGCCTTAATAACATCTGTCAAAGTACAGGAATGTACATCCTGCACATTTCTTTCTCACTATAGCTATTAATCCTGTAATTATCCTGAACCTCACGGCATTTATTAGCTTTTCTCTTTGTCTGTATAGTGTGTAATTGTAATATAATTGCTCTGTGCAGCACTTTATACTACTATACTATATCTATAGTCAAACAGGGAACACAAGGAACTGAGGGTTTAAGTAGACGCAGGGATCACAACACACAGGTGAACAGAACTAACAATCAACACTGGGATTGGCTGGGAGACCAACAGGACACAGGTGGAGAAAACTAGTAATCACAAGGAGGTGAGACAAGACAGGCAAACACAACTAGGCAGAACAGGAAACACTAGGGCATCACTACATAATAGAAGTACACAGTATACAGATTATAGTTCATGACAATATACAGTTTGTGACACCATGTGCAAGTGCATCCGTCCATTCAGAGTCAGTGGTCTATAGTCATAGTGTAGCCTGATGGCTACAGACACAAAGGACAGTCAGTGGTCTATAGTCATAGTGTAGCCTGATGGCTACAGACACAAAGGACAGTCAGTGGTCTATAGTCATAGTGTAGCCTGATGGCTACAGACACAAAGGACAGTCAGTGGTCTATAGTCATAGTGTAGCCTGATGGCTACAGACACAAAGGACAGTCAGTGGTCTATAGTCATAGTGTAGCCTGATGGCTACAGACACAAAGGACAGTCAGTGGTCTATAGTCATAGTGTAGCCTGATGGCTACAGACACAAAGGACAGTCAGTGGTCTATAGTCATAGTGTAGCCTGGTGGCTACAGACACAAAGGACAGTCAGTGGTCTATAGTCATAGTGTAGCCTGATGGCTACAGACACAAAGGACAGTCAGTGGTCTATAGTCATAGTGTAGCCTGATGGCTACAGACACAAAGGACAGTCAGTGGTCTATAGTCATATTGTAGCCTGATGGCTACAGACACAAAGGACAGTCAGTGGTCTATAGTCATATTGTAGCCTGGTGGCTACAGACACAAAGGACAGTCAGTGGTCTATAGTCATAGTGTAGCCTGATGGCTACAGACACAAAGGACAGTCAGTGGTCTATAGTCATAGTGTAGCCTGATGGCTACAGACACAAAGGACAGTCAGTGGTCTATAGTCATAGTGTAGCCTGATGGCTACAGACACAAAGGACAGTCAGTGGTCTATAGTCATATTGTAGCCTGATGGCTACAGACACAAAGGACAGTCAGTGGTCTATAGTCATATTGTAGCCTGGTGGCTACAGACACAAAGGACAGTCAGTGGTCTATAGTCATAGTGTAGCCTGATGGCTACAGACACAAAGGACAGTCAGTGGTCTATAGTCATAGTGTAGCCTGATGGCTACAGACACAAAGGACAGTCAGTGGTCTATAGTCATAGTGTAGCCTGATGGCTACAGACACAAAGGACAGTCAGTGGTCTATAGTCATAGTGTAGCCTGATGGCTACAGACACAAAGGACAGTCAGTGGTCTATAGTCATAGTGTAGCCTGATGGCTACAGACACAAAGGACAGTCAGTGGTCTGTAGTCATATTGTAGCCTGATGGCTACAGACACAAAGGACAGTCAGTGGTCTATAGTCATAGTGTAGCCTGATGGCTACAGACACAAAGGACAGTCAGTGGTCTATAGTCATATTGTAGCCTGATGGCTACAGACACAAAGGACAGTCAGTGGTCTATAGTCATAGTGTAGCCTGATGGCTACAGACACAAAGGACAGTCAGTGGTCTATAGTCATATTGTAGCCTGATGGCTACAGACACAAAGGACAGTCAGTGGTCTATAGTCATAGTGTAGCCTGATGGCTACAGACACAAAGGACAGTCAGTGGTCTATAGTCATAGTGTAGCCTGATGGCTACAGACACAAAGGACAGTCAGTGGTCTATAGTCATAGTGTAGCCTGATGGCTACAGACACAAAGGACAGTCAGTGGTCTATAGTCATAGTGTAGCCTGATGGCTACAGACACAAAGGACAGTCAGTGGTCTATAGTCATATTGTAGCCTGATGGCTACAGACACAAAGGACAGTCAGTGGTCTATAGTCATAGTGTAGCCTGATGGCTACAGACACAAAGGACAGTCAGTGGTCTATAGTCATATTGTAGCCTGGTGGCTACAGACACAAAGGACAGTCAGTGGTCTATAGTCATAGTGTAGCCTGGTGACTACTGACACAAAGGACAGTCAGTGGTCTATAGTCATAGTGTAGCCTGGTGACTACAGACACAAAGGACAGTCAGTGGTCTATAGTCATAGTGTAGCCTGATGGCTACAGACACAAAGGACAGTCAGTGGTCTATAGTCATAGTGTAGCCTGATGGCTACAGACACAAAGGACAGTCAGTGGTCTATAGTCATAGTGTAGCCTGATGGCTACAGACACAAAGGACAGTCAGTGGTCTATAGTCATATTGTAGCCTGATGGCTACAGACACAAAGGACAGTCAGTGGTCTATAGTCATATTGTAGCCTGATGGCTACTGACACAAAGGACAGTCAGTGGTCTATAGTCATAGTGTAGCCTGATGGCTACAGACACAAAGGACAGTCAGTGGTCTATAGTCATAGTGTAGCCTGATGGCTACAGACACAAAGGACAGTCAGTGGTCTATAGTCATATTGTAGCCTGATGGCTACAGACACAAAGGACAGTCAGTGGTCTATAGTCATAGTGTAGCCTGATGGCTACAGACACAAAGGACAGTCAGTGGTCTATAGTCATAGTGTAGCCTGATAGCTACAGACACAAAGGACAGTCAGTGGTCTATAGTCATAGTGTAGCCTGATGGCTACAGACACAAAGGACAGTCAGTGGTCTATAGTCATAGTGTAGCCTGGTGACTACAGACACAAAGGACAGTCAGTGGTCTATAGTCATAGTGTAGCCTGATGGCTACAGACACAAAGGACAGTCAGTGGTCTATAGTCATAGTGTAGCCTGGTGGCTACAGACACAAAGGACAGTCAGTGGTCTATAGTCATAGTGTAGCCTGGTGGCTACAGACACAAAGGACAGTCAGTGGTCTATAGTCATAGTGTAGCCTGGTGGCTACAGACACAAAGGACAGTCAGTGGTCTATAGTCATAGTGTAGCCTGATGGCTACAGACACAAAGGACAGTCAGTGGTCTATAGTCATAGTGTAGCCTGGTGGCTACAGACACAAAGGACAGTCAGTGGTCTATAGTCATAGTGTAGCCTGATGGCTACAGACACAAAGGACAGTCAGTGGTCTATAGTCATAGTGTAGCCTGGTGGCTACAGACACAAAGGACAGTCAGTGGTCTATAGTCATATTGTAGCCTGATGGCTACTGACACAAAGGACAGTCAGTGGTCTATAGTCATAGTGTAGCCTGATGGCTACAGACACAAAGGACAGTCAGTGGTCTATAGTCATAGTGTAGCCTGATGGCTACAGACACAAAGGACAGTCAGTGGTCTATAGTCATATTGTAGCCTGATGGCTACAGACACAAAGGACAGTCAGTGGTCTATAGTCATAGTGTAGCCTGATGGCTACAGACACAAAGGACAGTCAGTGGTCTATAGTCATAGTGTAGCCTGGTGGCTACAGACACAAAGGACAGTCAGTGGTCTATAGTCATATTGTAGCCTGATGGCTACAGACACAAAGGACAGTCAGTGGTCTATAGTCATATTGTAGCCTGATGGCTACAGACACAAAGGACAGTCAGTGGTCTATAGTCATATTGTAGCCTGATGGCTACTGACACAAAGGACAGTCAGTGGTCTATAGTCATATTGTAGCCTGATGGCTACAGACACAAAGGACAGTCAGTGGTCTATAGTCATATTGTAGCCTGATGGCTACTGACACAAAGGACAGTCAGTGGTCTATAGTCATAGTGTAGCCTGATGGCTACAGACACAAAGGACAGTCAGTGGTCTATAGTCATAGTGTAGCCTGATGGCTACAGACACAAAGGACAGTCAGTGGTCTATAGTCATAGTGTAGCCTGATGGCTACAGACACAAAGGACAGTCAGTGGTCTATAGTCATATTGTAGCCTGATGGCTACAGACACAAAGGACAGTCAGTGGTCTATAGTCATATTGTAGCCTGATGGCTACAGACACAAAGGACAGTCAGTGGTCTATAGTCATAGTGTAGCCTGATGGCTACAGACACAAAGGACAGTCAGTGGTCTATAGTCATATTGTAGCCTGATGGCTACAGACACAAAGGACAGTCAGTGGTCTATAGTCATATTGTAGCCTGATGGCTACAGACACAAAGGACAGTCAGTGGTCTATAGTCATAGTGTAGCCTGATGGCTACAGACACAAAGGACAGTCAGTGGTCTATAGTCATAGTGTAGCCTGATGGCTACAGACACAAAGGACAGTCAGTGGTCTATAGTCATAGTGTAGCCTGATGGCTACAGACACAAAGGACAGTCAGTGGTCTATAGTCATAGTGTAGCCTGATGGCTACAGACACAAAGGACAGTCAGTGGTCTATAGTCATAGTGTAGCCTGATGGCTACAGACACAAAGGACAGTCAGTGGTCTATAGTCATATTGTAGCCTGATGGCTACAGACACAAAGGACAGTCAGTGGTCTATAGTCATAGTGTAGCCTGATGGCTACAGACACAAAGGACAGTCAGTGGTCTATAGTCATATTGTAGCCTGATGGCTACAGACACAAAGGACAGTCAGTGGTCTATAGTCATAGTGTAGCCTGGTGGCTACAGACACAAAGGACAGTCAGTGGTCTATAGTCATATTGTAGCCTGGTGGCTACAGACACAAAGGACAGTCAGTGGTCTATAGTCATAGTGTAGCCTGATGGCTACAGACACAAAGGACAGTCAGTGGTCTATAGTCATAGTGTAGCCTGATGGCTACAGACACAAAGGACAGTCAGTGGTCTATAGTCATAGTGTAGCCTGATGGCTACAGACACAAAGGACAGTCAGTGGTCTATAGTCATAGTGTAGCCTGATGGCTACAGACACAAAGGACAGTCAGTGGTCTATAGTCATAGTGTAGCCTGATGGCTACAGACACAAAGGACAGTCAGTGGTCTATAGTCATAGTGTAGCCTGATGGCTACAGACACAAAGGACAGTCAGTGGTCTATAGTCATAGTGTAGCCTGATGGCTACAGACACAAAGGACAGTCAGTGGTCTATAGTCATAGTGTAGCCTGATGGCTACAGACACAAAGGACAGTCAGTGGTCTATAGTCATAGTGTAGCCTGATGGCTACTGACACAAAGGACAGTCAGTGGTCTATAGTCATAGTGTAGCCTGATGGCTACAGACACAAAGGACAGTCAGTGGTCTATAGTCATATTGTAGCCTGGTGGCTAGAGACACAAAGGACAGTCAGTGGTCTATAGTCATAGTGTAGCCTGATGGCTACTGACACAAAGGACAGTCAGTGGTCTATAGTCATAGTGTAGCCTGGTGGCTACAGACACAAAGGACAGTCAGTGGTCTATAGTCATATTGTAGCCTGATGGCTACAGACACAAAGGACAGTCAGTGGTCTATAGTCATAGTGTAGCCTGATGGCTACAGACACAAAGGACAGTCAGTGGTCTATAGTCATATTGTAGCCTGATGGCTACAGACACAAAGGACAGTCAGTGGTCTATAGTCATAGTGTAGCCTGATGGCTACAGACACAAAGGACAGTCAGTGGTCTATAGTCATAGTGTAGCCTGATGGCTACAGACACAAAGGACAGTCAGTGGTCTATAGTCATAGTGTAGCCTGATGGCTACAGACACAAAGGACAGTCAGTGGTCTATAGTCATAGTGTAGCCTGATGGCTACAGACACAAAGGACAGTCAGTGGTCTATAGTCATAGTGTAGCCTGATGGCTACAGACACAAAGGACAGTCAGTGGTCTATAGTCATAGTGTAGCCTGATGGCTACAGACACAAAGGACAGTCAGTGGTCTATAGTCATAGTGTAGCCTGAATGGCTACAGACACAAAGGACAGTCAGTGGTCTATAGTCATATTGTAGCCTGATGGCTACAGACACAAAGGACAGTCAGTGGTCTATAGTCATAGTGTAGCCTGATGGCTACAGACACAAAGGACAGTCAGTGGTCAATAGTCATAGTGTAGCCTGATGGCTACAGACACAAAGGACAGTCAGTGGTCTATAGTCATAGTGTAGCCTGATGGCTACAGACACAAAGGACAGTCAGTGGTCTATAGTCATAGTGTAGCCTGATGGCTACTGACACAAAGGACAGTCAGTGGTCTATAGTCATAGTGTAGCCTGATGGCTACAGACACAAAGGACAGTCAGTGGTCTATAGTCATAGTGTAGCCTGATGGCTACAGACACAAAGGACAGTCAGTGGTCTATAGTCATAGTGTAGCCTGATGGCTACTGACACAAAGGACAGTCAGTGGTCTATAGTCATAGTGTAGCCTGATGGCTACAGACACAAAGGACAGTCAGTGGTCTATAGTCATAGTGTAGCCTGGTGGCTACAGACACAAAGGACAGTCAGTGGTCTATAGTCATAGTGTAGCCTGATGGCTACAGACACAAAGGACAGTCAGTGGTCTATAGTCATAGTGTAGCCTGGTGGCTACAGACACAAAGGACAGTCAGTGGTCTATAGTCATAGTGTAGCCTGATGGCTACAGACACAAAGGACAGTCAGTGGTCTATAGTCATAGTGTAGCCTGATGGCTACAGACACAAAGGACAGTCAGTGGTCTATAGTCATATTGTAGCCTGGTGGCTACTGACACAAAGGACAGTCAGTGGTCTATAGTCATAGTGTAGCCTGATGGCTACAGACACAAAGGACAGTCAGTGGTCTATAGTCATAGTGTAGCCTGATGGCTACAGACACAAAGGACAGTCAGTGGTCTATAGTCATAGTGTAGCCTGATGGCTACAGACACAAAGGACAGTCAGTGGTCTATAGTCATAGTGTAGCCTGATGGCTACAGACACAAAGGACAGTCAGTGGTCTATAGTCATAGTGTAGCCTGATGGCTACAGACACAAAGGACAGTCAGTGGTCTATAGTCATATTGTAGCCTGATGACTACAGACACAAAGGAGTCAGTGGTCCATATAGTAATTTGTAGCCTGATAGCTACTGACGAGAGGAGGGATGGAGGGATGAGTCTATTGGCTCCCAGTGGTGGAAAACATACTCACATGTTTTACTTAAGTAAACGTATCAATACTGCAATATAGAAATACTCTGTTACAGGTCCGGAATTCTACATTTACTACACCTCAAAGTTGTACGTACAGTTACAGTACTTGAGTAAATGTACTCATAGTTACGTTCCACCACTGCCCCCTTGGGTACGTGCTTCCGGAAGGCCTCCAGATGAAACAGCAGTAATAATGTGCTCTTCACACTCTGTGTTTCTGTCTGATGTTTGACTTCCAGTGAAACGTGCGTGTGTGCTTAACGAGCAGCAGCATAGGAGTGGATAACGAGCAGCAGGAGCGTGCCATTATACCGTGCCATATTGTTTAGTAGTGTGTACACTGTACAGTGTGTACATACAGTAGTACAATATACTGTACATGTGTGTGTGTGTATGTGACCATCTGTAGCATGCGCACAAGTCTACATGCTGGTCACGTCTGGTGAAATCTATCAGAAAAAATAAAAAAAACATTCGTGCGCACACACACACACATGCGCGGGGCGCGCACAAACACACACGCACCCACGCTGTAATGAGGAGCAAGATATGAAAGGCAGCGCCAAAAGGGAGAGAGAAAGAATGAGGAGCGAGAGAAAATAAAAGAGAGGAACGCATGATGGAATGCTTAGCACATGGCTCCTAAGTACGCCTCCACATCTCCTAGCAGTGGAGGGCTGACGTCGGGCCGGCAATTAGCCCTCTGCTCTTCAGGCTCCGTTACTGGCCTCTTAG
The DNA here is from genome assembly GCF_964188405.1 of Protomyctophum parallelum. Lineage (NCBI taxonomy): Eukaryota > Metazoa > Chordata > Actinopteri > Myctophiformes > Myctophidae > Protomyctophum > Protomyctophum parallelum. Next base: position 3,708,057 of record NC_139701.1, on the reverse strand, counting down.
CCTCTTCTGGCGCTCTATCCTCGCGTGGCCAGCCCTCTCCTCCAATCTCGCTCCGATCTGAAGCCTGAGGTATGCTTTGTTGCAGCGAAAATAGCGCTGTCTACAAGATACGTGCACGATGGTGAGCGGTGCAGTACGTGGACTGATGAAACTCAGCAACAGGAGACACAGATTGTGGAAACCGTCTGTGTGTTTTACTGTGTTTCAGACCGGGTGAAACACATCCAAACAATTTGCTGTTATATCAGTCAGAACAAATGGAGGGCAGAGTCACCAAAACATTGCCTTATAATATACACTGCACTGTACTGTATATACAGTATGTAGTCGCCATGAATAGTTAAAGTGCGCATCAGGGTAAGCCCCTCCCTCTCTATGGAACACAAACGCACTCACGTTCTTATAACATCACACTACTCACTGTATACATAACATGTGCATGTAAATTGAGTTGTTTTGCGTTATTGCGTGCGATTGTTGTGAAAGAAAATAATACTGGCATGCATACTGTAGCTTGCGTCTGTGTTTGTGCATCTGCATTTATTTACAGTGTGCATGTGTTTCTCTACTAATGCTGTGAGATTTGAAAGCTAAATAAGCTGAGAGGAATCCTTGGGCTGGAACACATTCAGCGCCCTAATTAACACGCAGGGCATCGCCTCACGTTTGCTGCAGCGTAGCGTTACGCTAATGTGAGTCCTGTATGTCCAATGCCTTGTCAGCAGCGGGAGTATTTTTGCGTTAATTGTGAAATAGCTGTATTTTTTGATTATTAATATTGTAAAAAAAAAAAAAATTTACAGAGTAACTTCAGATAGGAAACACGTCTAAGTAGATTAACCATTTATTGAAATCAAATGGAATACAGTTAAACTTGGCGTTAAAGGCTCCGCGCTCTGGGAGATGTTCTCTAAATGTTGTCAAAGCAGCATGCTGAGCAAAATCAGAGAACATTAGCAACCCCCCCCCCCCCCCCCCCCCCATTGAAGTTTACTAGTTTACTTTAAAGCCTGCATGCACACGAGAATTTCAGTTCAACATTCAGTTTGCATTTGCATTTAAATCAGCATATTTAAATCAGCAGACAAATTCACAAGCATTTGAGCCTATGCCAGCAGACCTGAGCCTAGATATGCCAGACCTGAGCCTAGATATGCCAGACTATGATCAAAAGGTGGAGAACGGGGTGATGGAGGCAAGCTTGCGTGCAGCAGCAGCAACAGCAGTGTCTGTGAAGGAATGGGGCAGCTGTAGTGAAGCCAATTTACAATTTAGGCATTTAGCAGACGCTCTTAATCCAGAGCGACTTACATTAAGCAAGAACAAAAGCATGGGAATACATCACATAAAAACATTTATCATAAAACATGCGTAAGCTAAGAAAGTAACAGTGGAATATATATATTATGAGACTATACATATAAACTATATATATATATATACTACTATGCTATACATATGTACTACGGCGTGCTATGACTATATATACAATGCAATTATAGTGCTGTCTACATAACATGCTATAAGTCTGTATCAGATGCTATCAAAAGCCAAATTCCAATACCCAAAATCTCGGCCACTCGCTCGCTCACACTCCGTCACTCCGGCATGGCAAATTATGGTGAAATTGGTGACCTGTCAAAATATGTGACCATCTTGTGGACTTCACACAACTTACATGGAGGTCTTTAAATACGTGGCCTGAATACCGCTATATTGAACTCTGCTAATAAACAAACTGCAACGATTTACATTCGGACACTGATGTCATGTGATGTCAACACGTCACATATTTCAGCAGGACACCAATTTCACCGTAACACCTCCATGCTGGAGTGAGCGAGTGTGAGTGAGCGAGTGTGAGTGAGCGAGTGGCCGAGATTTTGGGTATTGGAATTTGGCTTAAGTCTACAGAAATGCTATCTAAGGGGGGTAGGGTAAGCCAAGAGCCATGATCTCTGATTGGAGTATGGATGTGTGACGTAACAGTCGGCTGAGATGTGAATGAGGAAAAGCTAGGCTGATTATTACAATCAGCTGACTGACATCTGATCACAGCTAAGGCATTCAGACTATAACGTGCCCCTATATGAACTATTGCAGGCTTCAGTTTGTGAAATCTGGGGGTGCAGTACGTTAGTTAGACTAATCATTGGTCCGACAAACGACAACCTACCTCAAACCCTAAGCTAACCATAACCGCAAGCACGGGAGCAGGCGCTAGTCCGAATGTGGTCCCCGAATTCTGGGACGACCTTTGATGTGAATGTTCTCTTCCTCCCTTGTGGTCAAGGTGCTGGACATCGTGCGCACCAACGTTCGCTCGGCACTGCAGCGCATCTGGAGGGAGTCTGACGTGGACAGTCTCCACCTGTACCGTCTCTTCAACCGCGTGTTCAACAGACTGCTGTGGAGCCACGGCCAAGGCCTGTGGAACTGCTTCTCCAACACTGGGTAGGTCCAAGGCCTGTGGAACTGCTTCTCCAACACTGGGTAGGTCCAAGGCCTGTGGAACTGCTTCTCCAACACTGGGTAGGTCCAACCAAGGCCTGTGGAACTGCTTCTCCAACACTGGGTAGGTCCAAGGCCTGTGGAACTGCTTCTCCAACACTGGGTAGGTCCAAGGCCTGTGGAACTGCTTCTCCAACACTGGGTAGGTCCAACCAAGGCCTGTGGAACTGCTTCTCCAACACTGGGTAGGTCCAACCAAGGCCTGTGGAACTGCTTCTCCAACACTGGGTAGGTCCAACCAAGGCCTGTGGAACTGCTTCTCCAACACTGGGTAGGTCCAACCAAGGCCTGTGGAACTGCTTCTCCAACACTGGGTAGGGTCCAAGGCCGGTGGAACTGCTTCTCCAACACTGGGTAGGTCCAAGGCCTGTGGAACTGCTTCTCCAACACTGGGTAGGTCCAACCAAGACCGGTGGAACTGCTTCTCCAACACTGGGTAGGTCCAACCAAGGCCTGTGGAACTGCTTCTCCAACACTGGGTAGGTCCAACCAAGACCGGTGGAACTGCTTCTCCAACACTGGGTAGGTCCAACCAAGACCGGTGGAACTGCTTCTCCAACACTGGGTAGGTCCAACCAAGACCGGTGGGACTGCTTCTCCAACACCGGGTAGGGTCCAATCTCCAGAGTTTGTGTCCGACGACTAAAACCAAGACGAAAAATGTTCCCTGACTACCTTTTTTCACTGACGAGAACTAAATAAAAACTATAAACAAAAACTGACAATTTCGTAAACATGTTGACAGTAGGCTAAGGCAGAGCAAAATAATATTTTGGTCTCCGGTTGCCGACCGACTATTAAATATGCACGATTGATTTTTATTGGCATTTGGTGAAAAAAAAAGAAAAAGTCAGAATTTGACCGACCAAAAAGGTCTTTGATCATTAAAATTCTCTTTGGTGAGACCACCTGTTGCGCGAAGTCAAAATAACGTTTTCTTTCATCTAAAATATCACGTGCACAAATGTTTTGGATTGCGTCATCGCGAGGAGACGCACAACACAACACAACACACCACAGCATGGACCTGTGTACTAGTGTTGCGTGTGAGAGAGAGAGAGAGAGAGAGAGAGAGAGGTGACGGTCCCTCGGATGAAATCATGAACATATAAGAATTAAGCCTAACACTTATACACATATGTGACATGACATAGGCCGCCGTCTATCCGTTTCGGAATGGTTCACTTCACTCAAGCTCACAACACGTCCGCATTGTGAGCTTACACAGTGTGTAGTGTGTGTGTGAGCTAGCTAGCTAACGTTAGCTATGTTTTTTGTCTTTTAACCTGTAGCACTAGCTAGCTATACTCAGGCAAATATTTAAGTTATTAAAAAAGAAGCCTATCCATCATTGGCCTAATAAGTTCTGCTCTCATACTGGGCTGTACAGCACTGTTTCCCAAACTGTGGGTCGGTCGCAGACCAATTATTATGGGTCACTAGTAAATGTCCCAACCCCCTTCTTCGTTAACCATATACAAATATACCGCCGTACCGGCATGCAAATATTTCAAAAGATTTAAACAAAAAATAGGAATTTTGATCAATTAAAAACAAGCATTGACATTAGTTGGACCACTTACTGTATACGATGGTTTAGTTTGTAATAATATAAAACATATCATAATAGCCAGTTAGGCAATATAAGACCATAACAACAGGGGCAACAGGGGTATAGCCATTTAAATTCCATTCCGTCCATGATTAATATTCACAACAAAACTTTCACACCTCGCACAAACACTCCTTAATTCATCCTAGCGTCCCTCACTGTGCTGTAGCCTACACTGTCCATCTTAGAGGGACAGATGGGGCATTTTGCCTTTCATTACACAGTCAACGAAACCAGGAACAGGCTGAGACACAGATGAACAAACAGACAAACAAACACCCTCCACCTCCGGTGCTCATCCACCTCCCCGGGGAGGCTGCACGCCACGCAACGTGGTCAAAGTGTGTATAATAAGGCCACAGATCTCTGCAGCTGATCGGTGCTTTTTCACAGCGCTAGACGAGACGATATGGGGAGGAAGGAACGGAAGGAGAGGGGAATTAAGTGAAGGAAGGGGGAATAAGCCGACGAGATCGAGCTAGGCCTCATGTGCTCCCTTCACTGTGGCTTGTTATCACAGTGTTTCTCTCTCCCCTCCTCCCCCGTCTAACATTTAGACGCGGTGCTACATATGTGGCTTTATTCCCACAGCGAGTTAGTCCAATTGATTGTGCCTCTACCTTTAGTGAACACTGTGAGCCGAGCATCCATGCAGGCACTGAAAACATACACCCCGACTGGTGCGAAAACATTGAGACGTTATTAGCCAGCCTGAAAAACACGCACGCACAAAACAAATACACTAACTGGTGCATTGGCTACACACATACTGTACATACTGTACGTACACCTTCAAACGCACTATGGCTGGGTCTTACTTCCTACATGATGGTTTCTCCAAACACCCACATACAGTACAGCACACACACACACACACACACACACACACACACACACACACACACACACACACACACACACACACACACACACACACACACACACACACACACACACACACACACACACACACACACACACACACACACACACACACACACACACACACACACACACACACACACACACACACACACACACACACACACACACAGACAGACAGACAGACAGAGAGCTTTCAGACAGATGGCTGCCGAGTATCTTTTCATCTCCTGCCTGATGGAGTTGTGACCTGTTGCCTCCCTGCTCCCTGCTATTCTTTCCAGTTCAGTCGCTCGGTGGTTGTGATGACTCCCCCGCTGTAGACAGACTGAGGAGCTCACTGGCTTTATTCTGCACTCACCACCCACCGCTCTGCCTCCGCCCCCGCTCTCTCTTTGCCAAGGGATATTGAGATAGTGAGAGTTGAATGAGTGAAGTGACAGAGATAAAAGAATGATAAGGAGAGGGAGGGAAACGGAGGGACTCTCTGACAGAGGGCAAAAATAGAAGGAGATAAATCGTAGAGGGAAAGAAAAAAAAGGAGGCAAAGAAAAGATTAAGGCTCAACGATCGAATGGACAGATTTTTTCCCCTTTGAGTGGTGTCGGAGCCCGGGCATTGGGAGGATTAGTCTGGCCCAGACGAGCCCAGCCCGGCCCGGCCCGGACCCTGACACACAGCAACAGCCAGCAGCCCCGCTGCGTCCCCACGCCCCCCATGCAGCGTCTGTCTGATCGCAGAATGACCCGCGTGAACCCGCTTCGTCCAATCCCCCCCTGCCCCACGAAGGGGCACGGCCTCGACAGGGATGAGCCCGCGGGTGGTAGCACATATAGCGACAGCCAAGTGGCCCACCTCGGAACGTGCACTCTCCAAATCCATACGCGCTCCTCCTCCTCCTCCTCCTCCTCCCTCCCCTCTTCATCAGCCTCCCGTGTTTGATATTTTATCTCAGGGTCTTAACAACAGTCAAAATGGCCATGGTGAATGGTATCGTGTGGAGGCGCTGAATTCAACAGGCTTTTGAAAGCAGGACTTTTGGGAGAGGTGGGGGAACGGAAACGCATGCCGTTTTGAACCCTTTCACAGGAAGCGCAGCCACCCTAACCCCTACTGAGGAGTGAGAGACATCAAACGCTCTTCCAGGGCTCTGTCTCTCAGTTGTTGAAGCGGTCTCACAGTCAGGGGTATGTCCGGGTTGTAAAGAGGGGTTAACTGTATACTTGGATTTGTTTCATCCCAGCTCTTTGTCTTTCTTCTCCCGTTGTCTCCATTTGTGTGTGTGTGTGTGTGTGTGTGTGTGTGTGACTGTGTGTGCATGTGTCCGTCTACTCTGGAAACACATCGAAAGGAAATTGTTGGGTGTATTTCATTTTTTTGTGTTACTGTGTGCCAGGCCAGCATTTAGTTAACTGTACGGGAGCGGCCCATGCATGCTGGCACACACTCGAAATGATTAGCTTCAGCTGTGTTGTTTACCCAATCCAAACGTCTGCCGTTGAAAAGGGTCCATTCCTTCCAACATTGTGTTTACATAATACTGTACATTGGTGCCGAGTCCGACTACTATACTCCCGGGGACATGAACTTGTGTCCGTTCCGTGTTTCTTCCCCGTGCAGTTCGTCTACTACTCAACGAGGACATGAACTTGTGTCTGTTGTTGCGTGTTTCCCCGTGCAGTTCGTCGTGGGAGACCATCTTCAGCAAGAGCAGCGAGGTGGTGTCACCGCAGGAGCTGCAGTGCTGCAGGCGTCTGGTGCAGCTGTGCAGAGACTGCCTGCTGGTCGTCTACAAGTTTGTCTCCGAGTCCCGCGGCTCGCTGACCGGACTCAGCCCGGAGTGGGACGACACTAGGTGAGGAGGAGGAGGACCGTGGTCCTCTGACACGCCCCCCCCCCCCCCCCCCCCCCCCCATCCCCAACCACTGTCAATGTTCTGCCGTTATTTGCTGCTGTTATGGCTTGTAGCGCTGCATTGCATCTGTGTTAAAAAAAGACCTGGGGCCAATTCTACAAAAATGTCAAAATGATATGTATTTGGTCGCGGACCAAATCAGGAAAGGGTGAGGTGCTGGCCTAATTAAGGCAGTAAATAAGTAAAAATGAGAAAAAGGCAGCACACACGTAGCCACAATGCTGTATATTTATTAGTATCCAAGGTTTCGACCTAGGAGGTCTTCTTCAGGGAATGTCTCAAAATATGTTGTTCCAGGGACCCCCAGAAGCAAAGTTTTGAGTTAAAATGTTTCGATAAAAAAAATATATATATATATATATATATTCAAAGACAAAAAACAAAAAAGCAGATCTACAAGTACATATATCAGCTATTGTTGAATAGACAACCAATGTTCTATATATAAATCTAAAATGACTTGATGCTTTCCCGGTTAATGGCATACGGTAGGGCCAGATTCACTCCTACGCAGAGCCTGGTGCAGTGCGTGCGCAGAGCCTGGTGCAGTGCGTGCGCCATCGTCTTGTAGCTACTGGAGGATATGTGGATTGTATTTTTGTATTTTTACCAAGCGTGGGGGGGAAGAGCCCACCCATACATCTATGAGAAGCGCTTTAGTTCCAGGAACCTTTATTGTATTTCCTGAATCAGAGCACAGCGCTATGATGATCCCAAGAGAAAGTGGTTGGGAGGTTTGGGTTTGTTTAGGCAAGGTGAACCGCAGATTTGTCCAAAAAATGGATTGGATTAAGTCTCCCTTTTAGAAAACACTGAAATGAATCCTGTCCCTATACAGTATGTGATAATGTTTCCAGCCACATTGGAATAGTTTTGGACACACACATGCACTAAAATATCAATCTGACATTTTCGGTATTAACTTTCAATCTATCACGTATAATATTTTCGCTTCCGAAAGCAAAATCGGCCTCCTTCTATTTTTACTGTCAGTTCCAGAGGAGGCAGCAGAAAGTGTGCGTACTTTTAAAATTCACACACACTCACAGGCTACAGTGTGTAGCCCCCCTGGAGCCCAAAGTGCATGTTAGCCTGCTAGCCGCTACAGGCGCTACACCCTTTGGGCTTGCAGGGAGGGCAGCGGGGGGGGGGTGGAGTGGTGATGGGGGTAGAGAGGGTGCTGTTAACAGGAAATAATGACCCACAGATTAGTGCTCAGGTTAGCCCAGGGTCCCCTGGGGCCTGCTTAATTCAATTAGAGCCCAGATGAGCCCCGGTGCTGCAAATGACCTTATGAGAGCGTGCGCGGTCCTCCTTTTCTCGGGGCATCGTTGCTTTACATGATTCATAACCCTGGCACATATTTTAACAGGCTATCACTTTGTCCCTGTAAGAGCTGCACTGTGTAAAGAAGTGGTAGAGGCCAGGAGCGCCGGTGTTTATCTTGTACCATTAGGAAGGCTAGAAAGATGCTGTCGTCGCTATCTGCTTATAGTCTTATCGTCCCTTCTTTTTTCTATGTTTTGTTTATCGACGTGAAGGATAGATTTAACTGGATAAAGTATGAGATTTTACAGTCCTTTGTGCTCCCCAGGATTTTATTTATAGACTTTTATGAATTTATATAAACTTGTGTGGGACATATTTCTGTTGCTGTTGGAGGTTTTCTTGTGTCGCCATGTGGTCTGTTTCTCCTTATTTCCCCCCTCTGTGTTACTGTTTTCTATATATTTCTGTGTGTGTGTCTATGTGTGTGTGTGTGTGTGTGTGTGTGTGTTTATGAAAGCTTGCCACTGGTTGTCGGACCAGCCTCTGACTCCGTCTCTGCTATAGACTCCGCCTCTGCTGCTGCCGCTGTTGCATCCTCTTCCTCCTCTTCCTCCGTCAGTCCGCCCCTCGACGCAGGTCTCTGGTTTAGTTCCCATAAGGACCCCTTTACCCGCTTGGCCGCTTCCCCCCCCGCACCGTCACCCCTCTCCACCTGCTTATGCCACCCCCCCTGCACCCTCGCCAGCTTCCCATCCACCCCGCCGCACCGTGCGCTTCCTGCTGTAGCCGCTGACACCGCCATCCTCATAGCCACGCCCGCCCGCTACTGCGTGCAGAGACCACCACCCCCTCACTGATTGGCTGATCAGTTTACAGCATGATTATGTTTCTTTGCCTTGTTAACAAACGGGTTGACGGTCAGGTAGATTTGAATCGTACCCGTTTGGTGATTGACGTCAAAAAGTGTGATTATCATTATTTATTTCATTTCATTTCTGTAATTGGGCCTGTGATGAACTTTGAGAATGAGGTGGAAGGAAAAGAGACAAGGGAAAGAGACAGAATGGAAACCGGTTGGAACGCTTGCTTGTCGATGCTGCAACCATTTGGGCAACCTGCTAGAGTCACTACCACCACTATGTAATGGCTCTGCTGTGACACAACACATGTACGTATGCCTTGTGATGGATGTTGTTCACTGCTTCACAGCACAGTGAGTGCATTCAATGTGAGTGGCCTGGAGTGGGAACGGAGTGTCTAACCCCAGCTGTGTTAGTGCCACCATCAACACACTCATCTGCACAGGACCATGTCTCTCGTCATACAAATACTGTATGGCTCCTGTTGCAATGCATACTTTAATTACGTTACGTTACGTAAATCTTTCCTATCTTGTTCCATAATGTAGACAGGAGACATCTGCACAGAAAGACTTCCATCACACTTCAGTCCTCAGACAGTCAAGAGGCAATTAACATTAGCAATTTTGTCATTAGTTGCATATGCTTTGCCTTGCCTGGATGAGAGGGGGAGTTGAGTGTGTGTGTGTGTGTGTGTGTGTGTGTGTGTGTGTGTGTGTGTGTGTGTGCGCACTTGTGCGTGTGTGTGTGTGTGTGTGTGTGCACTTGTGCGTGTGTGTGTGTGTGTGTGTGTGTGTGTGTGTGTGTGTGTGTGTGTGCGCGCGCGCGCGTGTATGTGTGCGTGTGTGTGTGTGTGTGGTGTGCCGATCACCTCCTTTCTCTGTAACTCACAGATAGTGACAATGAACCACCATCCATGATGGCTTGTTCACTCTTTGTCTGTTTACTGCCTGCAGCCTCAACTTATCAACACTTACAGTATAGTACATGCAGAAATCACACACACAAGAATGATCTCCAAACAAATAACACGCACCTCATCTCCCGCACACGTCCCTTCAAGTCCTCATCCACACACACACATGCTTTCTAGTGCCTTTACATTTTGCTATTCTTGAGCACACAGAGTATCAGGGTGTGGATCTGAGAGACACTTGAACTCACACACACACACACACGTCATGCTCACTCTTGTTTCGAGTGTCCTTTGCTGGAGTTATAGTGAGCGAGAGTGTGTCACTGTTCTGGCACATGGCTGAGAGGAGATGAACGAGCCCAGAGCAGCTCCACTAAAGTGACCCTGGCTTCCCCCCCGAGGGGCTGACACACACCAGGACAATAATCTCCCACCATGACGACACCAGTTCCAGATACCGCTAACTTTCATCTGTCAGAAAAGTGCAGCGATAATTAGGGTTAATTGGGGTGTTTGGTGGAACGTGGGCTGCAGATAACCTTCAAGCCGCTGTGTAACTGCACTTGGTGTCTGATTGCGTTAGCGATCTTGACAAAGCTCCCCTCCCTAAGCCGTATAGCTCATACGTCTTAATTCCCTGCGCTGCGTCGTGTCCCAACGGAGGACGTGAGGAGCTGCACCATGGCCCCGTCAGTGAAAACACTCCCATACAGTACGTATAGTGTAATGAGTTTGGAGCTGGATGAGTCTGTTTTCTCCCCACCTCTCTCTCTCTCTCTCTCTCTCTCTGTCCACTGATTGATTTGAACCGAAAGCAGAGACCCGTTCTGTGGCTCTTCTCCCGCGGCGTCCAGGCTGGCGTGCGCATGACGCACGTTGTTTGCCGAGTTCTTCTCCCTGATCAAAGGAGGCGAGAACCTGGACGACACCGGACGAGGGGCCCAATTAAATGTAGCCTGCAGAGGAATCGGGCAGCTCGGACATGAGAAACCTATCCTTTATTCCACCGCCCCCCCACACCCCGGTCACGTGATTCCCCCTGCGAGCTGAACCTTCTCAAAGTGAATTGTAAAACACACACACACACACACACAAAAAAAACACACACACACACACACACACACACACACACACCCCCCCACACTGGATGTTCAATATTTGACTTTTTTCTTTTCTTCTTCTTCTTTTTTTTTAAATCAGTAGCATCTCTACATCTGGGCTTTTTGGTTTTCATTGTTGAAAAAGCTGTATGTAAATTGTGCTCTCAGGATGGCTCTCAGGATGGCTCTCAGGATGGCTCTCAGGATGGCTCCCAGGATGGCTCTCAGGATGGCTCTCAGGATGGCTCTCAGGATGGCTCCCAGGATGGCTCTCAGGATGGCTCCAAGCTGAATCTGAATCTCATGAAACGATGGAGGGTGGCTCTCTAGAGTATTTCAGTTCTGCGAACAGCGGGACAGCGCACTTCTGAGCCCTCTGATTGGCTATACTACTTCACACGTCACTACACTCTTCACACACGTCACACTATGCCAGGGATGTCGAACTCATTTTGGGGTGGGGGCCGCATTGGACGAAATGTGACTTCATGAGGGCCGTAGCGGTGCAACCGCTCACACATGTTTACGTACACAGCTGTCACTTGGCTTTGTTTTTCTTCCTGTTGTGCATGCTATAGCTACACTACATCACACACATTAGAGTGGATGAATTCAGGAGGAAAACGGTGCTGGACCGTGCGCTCGCCTCGCCTCACCCAGCCAGTTCAGCCACGGCTGAGGGAAGACGACGTGCTCGACGACAAGTACCGTACAGTACATCCCCGGCCCACTTGAAGCCATTTTCTAGGACATTCTGGTTGAAACTAAATGAAGTTGATTTGAACCCATCTCAACTCTCCTGGGGTCTGGGCGGTGCTGAGCAGAGTGGCCTCCAGCGACACCCCTTTTCTTTCACAGTCAACTTTATAAGAAGAAGAAGAAGAAGAAGCAGCCTGGCTGATTTGCCCAAGAGCTATTTCACAGGGAGAGGTTCTGTCAGCGAGGAGGAGTACGTTATCTCTCCACCAGCTTGAAAGAAGATAT
>NC_139701.1:3651008-3691008 GCF_964188405.1 Protomyctophum parallelum | reverse complement strand
ACACACACACACACACACACACACACACACACACACAGTATATGAAGGTCTGACTGACGGGCTATCAGGGTCAGACTGGAGGTCATATCGTGTTTCTCACCAGGCCGCTGCAGACAGGTGACACTCAGCATGTATGTCTTGTTCCCCCCTGACCTGAGAGCAGCACTGTGTGCACAAGCACGCCGCACGCACACACGCACAGCAGTGGGTATTATTTAGCGGCTCCGCGCCAGCCTGGCGTCCAGGTTCCTTTGACCCTTTCACCCCTCCTTCCTCCCTCCGTCCCAACCTCTCTCTCTCTCTCTCCCTCTCTCTCTGTCATCAGAGGTGGAGGGCACGACCTTGGCCACGGCCCACAGCAGCCAGACGAGAGGCCCAGCGTATGCCGACAGCCTGGCACTCACGACCCCGCTACGCTGTCCAAAAATATCTCCCTACAGCAAGAGGGCCTGCTCTGTGCTGTTCTGTCCTGAACTCCCCCCCCCCCAGCCCCCCTTTTCAATTCATCCATCCCACTTTTCCCCGTACCAGTCCATGGTCCAGGCAGCTGTGCTGCTCTGGACCCTGTGGCTGACCCAGTTTCAGGGCCTGAAGCCACCGTCCCTGGCTCTGAGAGTGAACAAAATCGACTGGGAGCCGCGTAAGAGGTGGATGTTCAATGAGATAAGGCAACAGACAGACAGGCGCACACACACACACACACACACTCGCACACACACACACGCGAGCGCACATGCACAATCACACATGCACACACTGACGAGGGAGTAAATCTCTGGAGATGGCCATGCTTCAAAAACCTGCTTTTGCTCTTAATCCGCTATTTCAAATGACAAGGGACCAAAAGTATGCTGTGATTTCTACTGTAATTATGTCTGTTTCAGTGAGACGTGGTGCCAAGCGGCTGGGCACATGTATCCTTCTCTGAACACTGTGGGCAACACCGTGCTCCAGAACTGTACGGTGCTTACAGCTGACAAAAAGAATGTGCTATAAAACAGTTAAAATGTAGCAGTGATCTGTATCTGAGTGTGTCAGTTTAGTTTTTAATGTTTTGAACATGTTTATCTTTAGTTTATGTTTTAATTATTGTATTTATTTCTTTTCTAAAGTATTTAATTGTTATTTAAAACAAAAAGAAACAAAATTCACACCTATATATATATATATAATAGTTCTGTTTGAGATAACTACTGTATAATATATAACCTTTGCGTATATACAGTATACTGTATACAGGTGTCAGCGTAAACATACAGTAGCCATTCCGCAGCTATAGACAGCTCAAATAAATACACAACACGAAAGACAAGCAGGAGAAATGCAAAAGAACATAAAATCTAAAATATTGCAAAAGCGACTAAAAGGGTTCACAACAAGTATGTCTTACGGCAGCGCGTGCCATATGTCTCGAGAACATGTTCACAGCTGCATTTAGTTTGTCTGCTCTTGCGCACCTGTCTATTTTCTGACATCTGTCCACTTGGTGCTTGGTGTCTCCACTCAGGGCTACGTTCGCGGCAGCAGCGTCTGTGTCTCCACTCAGGGCTACGTTCGCGGACAGCCTTTGCATGCTATTATAGGAGTCGTGTGGTTAACAACATGTTTCCTCCCCGCAGGACAAGGCTAGCCAGCGTGCAGATAAGCCAAGGGGAAAATGCAGACCCAGCAGGCGGGCCCTGCCTGGGCGCTCGCCTGTCCTATAGTGGCAGCGCTTAATTTGCCAACCCGTACATTTTTTTACTTTGTCTAGTAAAAACACTTGCGATTTCCTGCTGCTCCGCATGCAAAGTCCTTCAGTCAGTTCTCAAAGACATGACACCTGGACAGATGCTGGGGGAAGGCGGAGCGTCGTCCTGACAAGTTCTAATATCGTGAGATGTTCACGGTTATGTTGGACTAACAAGCGAAATTATAGATTTACAATTAAGGCCTTTAGCAGACGCTCTAAAACGGATATTTGGTCATAGCATCGTCTACTCTTCCTATATACAAACCTGTAACTTGTAACTTCAAACTCTATTTTAACCATGATGGATTAATCGAAAACACCCGTCCTTATTTCATTTACTGTTTTCATTTATTATACTCCTAATTCTTAAATAATGAATGAAAACTGAAAATGAAAAAATGACCAAAAGTTTCTTTGAAAGTGAAACATTGCTTTGATCCCGAGCGACTTACAGAAGAACAACGAGATGGTAATACATATAGAAATATAGTCATCAAGTAAGCTGAGAACTAACATCCTCTAACAGTAGAATATATGTATAATGAAACTATCAAATTCTATGACATAGAATAATGAATTATGAACCAACCGCCTTCCCATTCCATTTATGTTAACAGTTTGACTGTTTTTTACGATTAACCCGCATTTTAATCAACCCCCCTTCACTGCCGAGATTGTTGTATTACCTTTAGAGCATACGCTGAATTATTTGGGCTTTTAATCCGCGAAAATCCATCAAAAAAAGCTCCCGTGGTTTGTTATGATCTGTGTGTAGCATCCACCATCTTGGTGCACCCGGAAGACGCACACAAGATTGGTTTCAATGAGGCGTTGCAACCAATGCATTTCCATTGGCCTCAATTTCCCAGAAGCCCTAGCAGCCCACAGCATGTGACGATTTCCGGTTTCGTCATCAAAGCGAAGCCATCCAGTCTCATACTCCGCGACGAAGACGGATTTTCTTTTGATTCATTACATTACGGCGGATTAAACACATAAAACAAAAGGCGGGTATGTCCGATACGGCAGCGACATTAACCTGGAGTAATCCATTCGCGGCACGGAAACTGTTAAGTAGAGAAGCAGTGGTTCTCAAACGTTTTCATAGTAAGGACACCCAAATGAATATGCATTTGGCCTCTCTGAACGACCAATGTGTGATGCAATAAAATACCAACTTTGGATATAAGTTGTGAAACGGATCTAGCAATCTTGTCAATAAAGCACATGTCCAATGTACATACATAATTTATGTGATGTTTAAAAGTCAATCTCCCTTCATACATTCTTAATATTACAAACTGTAGATTCAATACCCGAGGTATACGAACAGAATTGTGGCTGAAAAATCGAGGAACCGAACCGTGGATTTGGAGAATCATTGCTAGTGTAAACCACTTTCATGTCTTTTGACAAACACGTTTATTTATTCAATTAAAACATTTAAATATTAGGCCTCAAACTAAATACTTCTGATAGGAGTGAAACGGTGTAACCGGTTACACCATCTGACATTCAATTGACATTTTAGACTATAGGGTCCTCAAAAATAATAAAGTATGCAAGTCATTTGTATGTATGTTTATTTTTTAATTTTGACCTTTTAACCCATTCTGACCGGGCACCCATTTTGGTGTTAGCATCATGTTATGCTTTAGCTATTTAAAAATAGCAGATCTACAAGCTCATATCGCGCCACCGAGTGGCGCGATACGAGCTTGTAGGTCTGCTATTTTTCAGAACGACTGACATTTTTAGAATCTGATCTCAGGTCAGAATGGGTTCGTCAGACCGGCGTGTGTCCAGTGGAAACCTCGTATGAATCTGATCTCAGGTCAGAATGGGTTAACAGGTTCAGTCCATCCGACGTGCCCCCACGCGCATCTTCAATGATATCAAACGAAGAATATTCAGAATCTTTTCATTTTTTTTATTTTTGAGTGGGACTCCAAGGCCACCGTACACGCTTCGCTCTTTGTTCATGTGCGGTCCGGTCACTTTCCTCCTGTTTACCGCGGCAGAAAGAATGCCTCGTCTCTCCTAATCCAGGGCGCTCTCCGTGCTTTTGATCTGATGGATATACAGTACAGTACCAATCTCTTAATTTCTTATTTTCCGTGATGGATTATTTAGCGATATTATGGAAACGAGAGCAAGGTAAACGAGAGCAAGGTAAACGAGAGCAAGGTAAGCAAGCAAAAACATATCGCAGTTTTTTTTCCGGAACAGAAGCCCCCCCCCCCCCTCCCTTTACAGAATAAAAGCGGCCATATCTTCCCGGCCCCCCAAGCTTCTATTTTGAAGGAATCCCGGAGCTGATTTGTGTATGGCAACTAAACTATAAAAAACAAAAAGACAAATTAAAAACCAAACACAGAACAAATCGTGTCAGCCCTGACAACAGCAGCACTTGTCTCCCACATTGAGCAGCGCTATTAATCCCCCAGCACGCACGCACGCACACACGCACACACACACACACACACACACACACACACACACACACACACACACACACACACACACACACACACACACAGACACCTCTTCCTCTGTTAGTGCCGGAGCCAATTCAAGGTGATTTGGGCTTATTCATTCAAAGGTCACTCGATTTTCCATCTTGCCATTGTACAAAAAAAATGAAAAAGGGGCACATTCATCAACAAACTATAACTAAGAAATGTTGCATGCCGTGTAATGGAAAACAAAATAGATCTTTTGATATTCATCATCATGCACACCCCATCATGCACTCATGAACGCGCATGCCACGCACGTCGCACACACCTTGTCAACAGAACCAATCTTTTTATGCATTAGTAACATAGACTGTAAAAAATATGGACAAAGCGTTCCCCGGGTCTAACATGACGTAAAATGAAGCCTGTAATTCTATGGTAATTCCTGATGTAAATCGCCATATTTCTAGATCCGTTTTGTCCCAGCTGGCCATTGGCTGGCTCCGTTTTGGCCCAGCTGGCCATTGGCTGGCCCAGACAACGAGGCGGGACTTCCCCCCTTCTTCTCCGTTGGTTTTTATTTTGACTCGAGTGGGAGGGGAATTCCGATCATAGACTGTAACGGTAGCCACGCCCCTCAGAACATACGCGACTTTATGGTAATTTTTTTAATTAATGGGACCATAATTTTCCAAAAAGAATATTATGACATTAGAAATGAGACTTTAAACTAGTGACTGGAAGCAGAAAGTATTCATGACCATGTTTATTAAGGTAATACAGTCTAGGTGAAGTTGGGCCCAAATACATGGACTTCTATGGGGCTATGGGTTTTTCTGGGTCCAATGACAGCGCCACAACAGGCCATTATATGAATCGCGATTTCCTTATAGGCTTCACAAAATATCTGTCTGACTGCCCCCCTGATTAGTAACTATTCCCCATACATGGTCTTCCCTGTTTGTCTTTGTGGGTTGAATGTGTCCTGGTGAGTGTGCTGATGTTTTTGGCCGCTTGTACTTCACCCACCATGTTTCTTTTCCCCCTGCCTCTATTCATTAATGACGGTTTCGCTGACTACGCATGCAATTTTGCAGCTTTGTCCAGTTTCACTTTCATACAGTCACACACATCCACACCTGGGAGATGACCTCTATATACACGTTGTGGCAAGGTCCTTAACCCATTCTGACCTGAGATCAGATTCTAAAAATGTCTGTTTGAAAATGACAGTTTTCTGAAAAAGCTATGTTTCTATGTCAGTCGTTCTTCGATTTTTCAAAAATAGCAGACCTACAAGCTCTTAGCTATGAGCTTGTAGATCTGCTATTTTTCAATAGATAAAGCATAACATGACGCTAACAGCAAAATGGGTTCCCGTTCAGAATGGGTTAATGTCAATAGTCAGGAAACACTCATTTCCCTATGAGTACAATAATAAATGCTTGATACAACTTATAGTCTAACCTTTCCAATGTAACCTTTCACTGTATGTTCTGTATAGGTTACACAATGTGTAAAGTCAATGATTGACCTTCGCTCTGACATGCGCAATTCAGCACCATGGACAGCGTAAGGGTCAACGAGGATACAGAAGTATAAGGTTCACCATTGGGACGTTAAAAGACGTTCTTCCTTTTCAATGCCGCGAGGGGGCGAGCCCAGTTTCTGTTGCGATGCTCATTCCAGTCGAAAACAAATTAAACATAGCGAGGTCTGCCTGTCTAGACAGGCAACTTAATCGATTTGTACTGACACCATCCATAGGCCTACTAGGCAATAATATCACAAGATCCTCCTTAAAATCCAAATACAACAGACACAGACAGAATCATAGATACATCAAGCGAGACCGCAGTAATACTATCAGAGACTACTAATACATTAAAAACCACAAAACCATGGCAGCCTGGAAGAAATGTGCACGGCAGCAGCACAGGTCTAAAATATTATTATTATTATTATGTCACACAACACAATATGTGACCGGGGACAGTAGTTTGATATACAAGGGGGGGCCATGGTCATTTTTCAGTTCTTTACATATTATTATGAAACTGCACACTGTAAAATAAACACACTTTTTACAAAATACGATGGTTAATACTTCTTTCTCTGCTATTTCTGTTAGCCAGTTACGTAGTAAAAGACGATTGTATACAAAAAGGCGGATTTTAGCGGAATTTGCATACTTTAACAGGAAAGCAGGAAAGCTGGTTAGCATTTGTTAGCATTGGAGGAGTAGGACGAAGGCCCTACGACCTCCCGGTGGCGCTTTGGCATGGGGGGGGGGGTCTAAATCAGATCAACATGGAATGAATTCTGTACTGACCATATAAGGAGCATGTCTTGTGAGTGTTACAGGGTTTGATGAGGTCAGATCGTCATTATTATGGAATGTCTGAACAGGTCAGCACCATATATGGAGATCTGGGTGCAGTATAGCGGGGACATTCTCTTGAGGGTGTACTGTACAGTTAGCATCAAATATGAAAGAAATCCTTGAATTTGTGTTAAAGGAAGAGCGGTCTATAGGCAGGGATTTGAACCAGCAACCATCTGTCCAGTTCCATGTACTCTGTACTGTGAGTGCTCAGTCTTTCTCTGTCTGCCTGTACTTTGTTTCGGCCGCGGCGGGGTTTAGGGTTGAGACCGGATCTGCCGCGTGGCCGTCATTCAAAGCCCCAGGCTCCGCCAAGCCCCCCCCCCCCCCCCCCTTCCCTAGTGTGTCTAACAAATGGTGCCGAGGACTTAAGGTCTTTCTGTCTGGTCTTTCTCTTCTATCTGGACCTAACAAGATGGGGAGAGAGAGAGAGAGAGAGAGAGAGAGAGAGAGAGCAGTGCTGTACTCGTGGCTGAGGCTGTCATTCTGTCCTCCATCTCGTCTCTCTGCGTCTCATCCCTCATACATCTCCTTGCCTCCTCTGTGATCATGGGCCCTCTGCCCCCCCTCTGCCCCTCACTGTGCAGAGTGAGGGAGTGGGCCCTCTGCCCCTGTGATCATGGGCCCTCTGCCCCTCACTGTGCAGAGTGAGGGAGTGGGCCCTCTGCCCCTGTGATCATGGGCCCTCTGCCCCTCACTGTGCAGAGTGAGGGAGTGGGCCCTCTGCCCCTGTGATCATGGGCCCTCTGCCCCTCACTGTGCAGAGTGAGGGAGTGGGCCCTCTGCCCCTGTGATCATGGGCCCTCTGCCCCTCACTGTGCAGAGTGAGGGAGTGGGCCCTCTGCCCCTGTGATCATGGGCCCTCTGCCCCTCACTGTGCAGAGTGAGGGAGTGGGCCCTCTGCCCCTGTGATCATGGGCCCTCTGCCCCTCACTGTGCAGAGTGAGGGAGTGGGCTCAAAATGAGAATAAATGAGCTGCGCAGATGTGAGTGTGCTGTGCGTCGCGCAGCACATTCACATGCGCGTAGTAGTGTGTGCACACTGCACAGTATACCTGGTTACGCGTGCACATTGCTTGCATATATATATATATAGCAGTGGTTTTCAACCCTACGTATTCTCTAATTGAATGCCACAGACGAAAAACTGTCTAAGTCCACACTATTTATCCATAATGTGCCGAGCCTCGCAGGCTATGGGATATTATCAATACAGGCCCTCCGGGCAGCCTGGCAGACAGGAGAGGAAGCCACTGGTACACGCTATACCTATTAGTCCACTGCTGAGTGCAGTCGGAGTGTGTGCGTGTGTGTGTGTGTGTGTATGTGTGCGTGTGTGTGTGTGCATGTGCATGTGTGACGTGTGTCTGTGTACTGTGTACGTACTGTACACTTGCTGTACACTTTCCCTATAGCCTCGACCTCTATACAGGTGTATTGTAAGACTCTTCTCGTCTGGCTGATCTCTGATCCATCTGTCTTTCTTCCAGTCTATACAGCCATCAGTAAATGTCATCCTGTATTCATAACTTCAGCCATAAGGTCGGATGAACCTTCATTTATCCTGTATTCATAACTTCAGCCATAAGGTCGGATGGACCTTCATTTATCCTGTATTCATAACTTCAGCCATAAGGTCGGATGAACCTTCATTTATCCTGTATTCATAACTTCAGCCATAAGGTCGGATGAACCTTCATTTATCCTGTATTCATAACTTCAGCCATAAGGTCGGATGAACCTTCATTTATCCTGTATTCATAACTTCAGCCATAAGGTCGGATGAACCTTCATTTATCCTGTATTCATAACTTCAGCCATAAGGTCGGATGAACCTTCATTTATCCTGTATTCATAACTTCAGCCATAAGGTCGGATGAACCTTCATTTATCCTGTATTCATAACTTCAGCCATAAGGTCGGATGGACCTTCATTTATCCTGTATTCATAACTTCAGCCATAAGGTCGGATGGACCTTCATTTATCCTGTATTCATAACTTCAGCCATAAGGTCGGATGAACCTTCATTTATCCTGTATTCATAACTTCAGCCATAAGGTCGGATGAACCTTCATTTATCCTGTATTCATAACTTCAGCCATAAGGTCGGATGAACCTTCATTTATCCTGTATTCATAACTTCAGCCATAAGGTCGGATGGACCTTCATTTATCCTGTATTCATAACTTCAGCCATAAGGTCGGATGAACCTTCATTTATCCTGTATTCATAACTTCAGCCATAAGGTCGGATGAACCTTCATTTATCCTGTATTCATAACTTCAGCCATAAGGTCGGATGAACCTTCATTTATCCTGTATTCATAACTTCAGCCATAAGGTCGGATGAACCTTCATTTATCCTGTATTCATAACTTCAGCCATAAGGTCGGATGAACCTTCATTTATCCTGTATTCATAACTTCAGCCATAAGGTCGGATGAACCTTCATTTATCCTGTATTCATAACTTCAGCCATAAGGTCGGATGAACCTTCATTTATCCTGTATTCATAACTTCAGCCATAAGGTCGGATGAACCTTCATTTATCCTGTATTCATAACTTCAGCCATAAGGTCGGATGAACCTTCATTTATCCTGTATTCATAACTTCAGCCATAAGGTCGGATGAACCTTCATTTATCCTGTATTCATAACTTCAGCCATAAGGTCGGATGAACCTTCATTTATCCTGTATTCATAACTTCAGCCATAAGGTCGGATGAACCTTCATTTATCCTGTATTCATAACTTCAGCCATAAGGTCGGATGAACCTTCATTTATCCTGTATTCATAACTTCAGCCATAAGGTCGGATGAACCTTCATTTATCCTGTATTCATAACTTCAGCCATAAGGTCGGATGAACCTTCATTTATCCTGTATTCATAACTTCAGCCATAAGGTCGGATGAACCTTCATTTATCCTGTATTCATAACTTCAGCCATAAGGTCGGATGAACCTTCATTTATCCTGTATTCATAACTTCAGCCATAAGGTCGGATGAACCTTCATTTATCCTGTATTCATAACTTCAGCCATAAGGTCGGATGAACCTTCATTTATCCTGTATTCATAACTTCAGCCATAAGGTCGGATGAACCTTCATTTATCCTGTATTCATAACTTCAGCCATAAGGTCGGATGAACCTTCATTTATCCTGTATTCATAACTTCAGCCATAAGGTCGGATAAACCTTCATTTATCCTGTATTCATAACTTCAGCCATAAGGTCGGATGAACCTTCATTTATCCTGTATTCATAACTTCAGCCATAAGGTCGGATGAACCTTCATTTATCCTGTATTCATAACTTCAGCCATAAGGTCGGATGAACCTTCATTTATCCTGTATTCATAACTTCAGCCATAAGGTCGGATGAACCTTCATTTATCCCCAGAGAGGAATGCAGGTGTCATAATAGCAGCGACCGCAGAACCAATGAAACGGAGGACTGTGCATGTAAGCATAAAGACATTTTTCCCACACGTCTGACCTTTGTCGTTAGTGGGAGATGATATAATCAGCAGGGTGGAAGGTAACTATGTACATTTAAATGGTGCATTTATATAGCGCCTTTATCCAAGGCGCTTTACATAGATTGTGCATTACATTCACCCATTCATACACCGATTGCGGCGGAAGCCATGCAAGGTACCAACCAGCACATCGGGAGCAATTTGGGGTTCAGTGTCTTGCCCAAGGACACTTCGACATGTAGACAGGAGGAGCCGGGATTCGAACCGCCGACCCATGGATCATTGGACGACCTGCTCTACCTCCTGAGCCACAGTCGCCCCGTTTACTCACGTAGCCTACTGTACTTAACCCATTTTGACCTGGGAAGTGGGAACGATTCTATAAATGTCTTCTACATCCTGACAGTTTTCTGAAAAAGCTATGTTTCTATGTCAGTCGCTCTTGTAGATCTGCTATTTTTCAATAGCTAAAGCATAACGTAATGCTAACACCAAAAGGGGTTGCCGCCCCAAAATGTGTTAAGTTACTTCAACTCCACTATATCTCAAAGGCAAATATTGTACTTTTACTCCACTGTAATTATTATTATTATTATTTGAAACCTCAATGGTTACTATTAGATTTTGATTATTATTACAAAACCCTTTCAGACCTACTGTATACATAGACTTTGACAATTAGAAAATAGCCGATCTACAAGGTCACAGTGCGTTGCTTTGTGACGCATATTTTCAAAGGATTTGTATACATTTGAAAACTTGTGAAATGGGACCTTCTGCACAATGAGTACTTTAAGTACATTGTGTACGTTTAACTCAAGTAGATTTTGAATAACTAACTTATATACAGACTATAATCGACAATAGTGTATTGATCATTTACTAAAGTAAAACATGTGATTACGTCTTTCATCACTGATAATCAGAATTCATTCCCAGGACAAAACTGCACTCAAGTAGGCAATGGGATTTATGGGTTCCATCCCCGGAGAAAACACCTGGCTGCGTATGACCAGCTAATTTCCACCCCCTGAGCACAGGTACCTCTTGCGTGCAGGAATAGAAGGCACAGTTGTGGAAAAAGTACACAGATTTTTACTTATGTAAAAGTATCACTGCAATGTAGTACAGAAAGACGCCATCAGACGTCATAAGTGAAAGGCTGGGAAGGCCAATCTCTCGTCCTCACGGCTTATTCTCACAATAATACAAAATATACAATCATTGTTGCTGCTATGACCTGCCTGCCTGTACCTATCTTGTCTATCCATCTCCAGAGCCCAGTCTGGGTTTGGGGGCTAGGGGGGCTTTCCATCAGTAGATCAGATATGAACCTATAGTCAGGTCCTGTCCCCATTTCACTGCCTTCTGGAATGTTTAAGGAGGATAACTATTTTCAAGGTCGTCAAGGCAACTTGTTCTTAGCCTGTAGTACAGTGCATTGACTTTGTTTCAGTGTGTGTTTATGTAGGTGTTTGAAGTGCTCACCAGCCGGAGGCTCTGCATCCACGGAGGACTGCAGTGTTTATTTATTTGTTTTCTTCCTAGATTCTGGATTTTTGTAGAAATGTCTTCACAAAGAATATAAGATACACATGTTGCTTCTCCAGTTCAACTGCCAGTTGACTGGATAGAGTTGTAGTATAACAACCATTCAACTACCAGTTGACTCATGGATAGAGTTGTAGTATAACAACCATTAAACTACCAGTTGACTCATGGATAGAGTTGTAGTATAACAACCATTCAACTACCAGTTGACTCATGGATAGAGTTGTAGTATAACAACCATTCAACTACCAGTTGACTCATGGATAGAGTTGTAGTATAACAACCATTCAACTACCAGTTGACTCATGGATAGAGTTGTAGTATAACAACCATTAAACTACCAGTTGACTCATGGATAGAGTTGTAGTACAGCAACCATTAAACTACCAGTTGACTCATGGATAGAGTTGTAGTATAACAACCATTAAACTACCAGTTGACTCATGGATAGAGTTGTAGTATAACAACCATTAAACTACCAGTTGACTCATGGATAAAGTTGTAGTATAACAACCATTCAACTACCAGTTGACTCATGGATAGAGTTGTAGTATAACAACCATTAAACTACCAGTTGACTCATGGATAAAGTTGTAGTATAACAACCATTCAACTACCAGTTGACTCATGGATAGAGTTGTAGTACAGCAACCATTAAACTACCAGTTGACTCATGGATAAAGTTGTAGTATAACAACCATTAAACTACCAGTTGACTCATGGATAAAGTTGTAGTATAACAACCATTAAACTACCAGTTGACTCATGGATAAAGTTGTAGTATAACAACCATTAAACTACCAGTTGACTCATGGATAAAGTTGTAGTATAACAACCATTAAACTACCAGTTGACTCATGGATAGAGTTGTAGTATAACAACCATTCAACTACCAGTTGACTCATGGATAGAGTTGTAGTATAACAACCATTAAACTACCAGTTGACTCATGGATAGAGTTGTAGTATAACAACCATTAAACTACCAGTTGACTCATGGATAGAGTTGTAGTATAACAACCATTCAACTACCAGTTGACTCATGGATAGAGTTGTAGTATAACAACCATTCAACTACCAGTTGACTCATGGATAGAGTTGTAGTATAACAACCATTAAACTACCAGTTGACTCAGAGTTGTAGTATAGCAACCATTAAACTACCAGTTGACTCATGGATAGAGTTGTAGAATAGCAACCATTAAACTACCAGTTGACTCATGGATAGAGTTGTAGTATAACAACCATTAAACTACCAGTTGACTCATGGATAAAGTTGTAGTATAACAACCATTAAACTACCAGTTGACTCATGGATAAAGTTGTAGTACAGCAACCATTAAACTACCAGTTGACTCATGGATAGAGTTGTAGTATAACAACCATTCAACTACCAGTTGACTCATGGATAAAGTTGTAGTACAGCAACCATTAAACTACCAGTTGACTCATGGATAAAGTTGTAGTACAGCAACCATTAAACTACCAGTTGACTCATGGATAAAGTTGTAGTATAACAACCATTAAACTACCAGTTGACTCATGGATAGAGTTGTAGTATAACAACCATTAAACTACCAGTTGACTCATGGATAGAGTTGTAGTACAGCAACCATTAAACTACCAGTTGACTCATGGATAGAGTTGTAGTATAACAACCATTAAACTACCAGTTGACTCATGGATAGAGTTGTAGTATAACAACCATTCAACTACCAGTTGACTCATGGATAAAGTTGTAGTACAGCAACCATTAAACTACCAGTTGACTCATGGATAGAGTTGTAGTATAACAACCATTAAACTACCAGTTGACTCATTGATAGAGTTGTAGTATAACAACCATTCAACTACCAGTTGACTCATGGATAAAGTTGTAGTACAGCAACCATTAAACTACCAGTTGACTCATGGATAGAGTTGTAGTATAACAACCATTAAACTACCAGTTGACTCATGGATAGAGTTGTAGTATAACAACCATTCAACTACCAGTTGACTCATGGATAGAGTTGTAGTATAACAACCATTCAACTACCAGTTGACTCATGGATAGAGTTGTAGTATAGCAACCATTAAACTACCAGTTGACTCATGGATAGAGTTGTAGTATAACAACCATTCAACTACCAGTTGACTCATGGATAGAGTTGTAGTATAGCAACCATTAAACTACCAGTTGACTCATGGATAGAGTTGTAGTATAACAACCATTAAACTACCAGTTGACTCATGGATAGAGTTGTAGTATAACAACCATTCAACTACCAGTTGACTCATGGATAGAGTTGTAGTATAACAACCATTAAACTACCAGTTGACTCATGGATAGAGTTGTAGTATAGCAACCATTAAACTACCAGTTGACTCATGGATAGAGTTGTAGTATAACAACCATTAAACTACCAGTTGACTCATGGATAGAGTTGTAGTATAACAACCATTAAACTACCAGTTGACTCATGGATAGAGTTGTAGTATAACAACCATTAAACTACCAGTTGACTCATGGATAGAGTTGTAGTATAACAACCATTCAACTACCAGTTGACTCATGGATAGAGTTGTAGTATAACAACCATTAAACTACCAGTTGACTCATGGATAGAGTTGTAGTATAGCAACCATTAAACTACCAGTTGACTCATGGATAGAGTTGTAGTATAACAACCATTAAACTACCAGTTGACTCATGGATAGAGTTGTAGTATAGCAACCATTAAACTACCAGTTGACTCATGGATAGAGTTGTAGTATAGCAACCATTAAACTACCAGTTGACTCATGGATAGAGTTGTAGTATAACAACCATTAAACTACCAGTTGACTCATGGATAGAGTTGTAGTATAACAACCATTAAACTACCAGTTGACTCATGGATAGAGTTGTAGTACAGCAACCATTAAACTACCAGTTGACTCATGGATAGAGTTGTAGTATAGCAACCATTAAACTACCAGTTGACTCATGGATAGAGTTGTAGTATAACAACCATTAAACTACCAGTTGACTCATGGATATAGTTGTAGTATAACAACCATTAAACTACCAGTTGACTCATGGATATAGTTGTAGTATAACAACCATTAAACTACCAGTTGACTCATGGATAGAGTTGTAGTACAGCAACCATTAAACTACCAGTTGACTCATGGATAGAGTTGTAGTATAGCAACCATTAAACTACCAGTTGACTCATGGATAGAGTTGTAGTATAACAACCATTAAACTACCAGTTGACTCATGGATAGAGTTGTAGTATAACAACCATTCAACTACCAGTTGACTCATGGATAGAGTTGTAGTATAACAACCATTAAACTACCAGTTGACTCATGGATAGAGTTGTAGTATAACAACCATTAAACTACCAGTTGACTCATGGATAGAGTTGTAGTATAACAACCATTAAACTACCAGTTGACTCATGGATAGAGTTGTAGTATAGCAACCATTCAACTACCAGTTGACTCATGGATAGAGTTGTAGTATAACAACCATTAAACTACCAGTTGACTCATGGATAGAGTTGTAGTATAACAACCATTAAACTACCAGTTGACTCATGGATAGAGTTGTAGTATAACAACCATTAAACTACCAGTTGACTCATGGATAGAGTTGTAGTATAACAACCATTAAACTACCAGTTGACTCATGGATAGAGTTGTAGTATAACAACCATTAAACTACCAGTTGACTCATGGATAGAGTTGTAGTATAACAACCATTAAACTACCAGTTGACTCATGGATAAAGTTGTAGTATAACAACCATTCAACTACCAGTTGACTCATGGATAGAGTTGTAGTATAACAACCATTAAACTACCAGTTGACTCATGGATAGAGTTGTAGTATAACAACCATTAAACTACCAGTTGACTCATGGATAGAGTTGTAGTACAGCAACCATTAAACTACCAGTTGACTCATGGATAGAGTTGTAGTATAGCAACCATTAAACTACCAGTTGACTCATGGATAGAGTTGTAGTATAACAACCATTCAACTACCAGTTGACTCATGGATAAAGTTGTAGTATAACAACCATTAAACTACCAGTTGACTCATGGATAAAGTTGTAGTATAACAACCATTAAACTACCAGTTGACTCATGGATAAAGTTGTAGTATAGCAACCATTAAACTACCAGTTGACTCATGGATAGAGTTGTAGTATAACAACCATTCAACTACCAGTTGACTCATGGATAGAGTTGTAGTATAACAACCATTAAACTACCAGTTGACTCATGGATAGAGTTGTAGTATAACAACCATTAAACTACCAGTTGACTCATGGATAAAGTTGTAGTATAACAACCATTAAACTACCAGTTGACTCATGGATAGAGTTGTAGTATAGCAACCATTAAACTACCAGTTGACTCATGGATAGAGTTGTAGTATAACAACCATTCAACTACCAGTTGACTCATGGATAGAGTTGTAGTATAACAACCATTCAACTACCAGTTGACTCATGGATAAAGTTGTAGTATAGCAACCATTAAACTACCAGTTGACTCATGGATAGAGTTGTAGTATAACAACCATTAAACTACCAGTTGACTCATGGATAGAGTTGTAGTACAGCAACCATTAAACTACCAGTTGACTCATGGATAAAGTTGTAGTATAACAACCATTAAACTACCAGTTGACTCATGGATAGAGTTGTAGTATAACAACCATTAAACTACCAGTTGACTCATGGATAGAGTTGTAGTATAACAACCATTAAACTACCAGTTGACTCATGGATAGAGTTGTAGTATAACAACCATTAAACTACCAGTTGACTCATGGATAAAGTTGTAGTATAACAACCATTAAACTACCAGTTGACTCATGGATAGAGTTGTAGTATAGCAACCATTAAACTACCAGTTGACTCATGGATAGAGTTGTAGTATAACAACCATTCAACTACCAGTTGACTCATGGATAGAGTTGTAGTATAACAACCATTCAACTACCAGTTGACTCATGGATAAAGTTGTAGTATAGCAACCATTCAACTACCAGTTGACTCATGGATAGAGTTGTAGTACAGCAACCATTCAACTACCAGTTGACTCATGGATAGAGTTGTAGTACAGCAACCATTAAACTACCAGTTGACTCATGGATAAAGTTGTAGTATAACAACCATTCAACTACCAGTTGACTCATGGATAGAGTTGTAGTATAACAACCATTAAACTACCAGTTGACTCATGGATAGAGTTGTAGTACAGCAACCATTAAACTACCAGTTGACTCATGGATAAAGTTGTAGTATAACAACCATTAAACTACCAGTTGACTCATGGATAGAGTTGTAGTATAACAACCATTAAACTACCAGTTGACTCATGGATAGAGTTGTAGTATAACAACCATTAAACTACCAGTTGACTCATGGATAGAGTTGTAGTATAACAACCATTAAACTACCAGTTGACTCATGGATAAAGTTGTAGTATAACAACCATTAAACTACCAGTTGACTCATGGATAAAGTTGTAGTATAACAACCATTAAACTACCAGTTGACTCATGGATAGAGTTGTAGTACAGCAACCATTCAACTACCAGTTGACTCATGGATAAAGTTGTAGTATAACAACCATTAAACTACCAGTTGACTCATGGATAAAGTTGTAGTATAACAACCATTAAACTACCAGTTGACTCATGGATAGAGTTGTAGTATAACAACCATTCAACTACCAGTTGACTCATGGATAGAGTTGTAGTATAACAACCATTAAACTACCAGTTGACTCATGGATAAAGTTGTAGTATAACAACCATTAAACTACCAGTTGACTCATGGATAGAGTTGTAGTATAACAACCATTAAACTACCAGTTGACTCATGGATAGAGTTGTAGTATAGCAACCATTAAACTACCAGTTGACTCATGGATAGAGTTGTAGTATAACAACCATTCAACTACCAGTTGACTCATGGATAGAGTTGTAGTATAGCAACCATTAAACTACCAGTTGACTCATGGATAGAGTTGTAGTATAGCAACCATTAAACTACCAGTTGACTCATGGATAGAGTTGTAGTATAACAACCATTAAACTACCAGTTGACTCATGGATAGAGTTGTAGTATAGCAACCATTAAACTACCAGTTGACTCATGGATAGAGTTGTAGTACAACAACCATTCAACTACCAGTTGACTCATGGATAGAGTTGTAGTATAACAACCATTCAACTACCAGTTGACTCATGGATAGAGTTGTAGTATAGCAACCATTAAACTACCAGTTGACTCATGGATAGAGTTGTAGTATAACAACCATTAAACTACCAGTTGACTCATGGATAGAGTTGTAGTATAACAACCATTCATCTACCAGTTGACTCATGGATAGAGTTGTAGTATAACAACCATTCAACTACCAGTTGACTCATGGATAGAGTTGTAGTATAACAACCATTCAACTACCAGTTGACTCATGGATAGAGTTGTAGTACAGCAACCATTAAACTACCAGTTGACTCATGGATAGAGTTGTAGTATAACAACCATTCAACTACCAGTTGACTCATGGATAGAGTTGTAGTATAGCAACCATTAAACTACCAGTTGACTCATGGATAGAGTTGTAGTATAACAACCATTAAACTACCAGTTGACTCATGGATAGAGTTGTAGTATAACAACCATTCATCTACCAGTTGACTCATGGATAGAGTTGTAGTATAACAACCATTCAACTACCAGTTGACTCATGGATAGAGTTGTAGTATAACAACCATTCAACTACCAGTTGACTCATGGATAGAGTTGTAGTACAGCAACCATTAAACTACCAGTTGACTCATGGATAGAGTTGTAGTATAACAACCATTCAACTACCAGTTGACTCATGGATAGAGTTGTAGTATAACAACCATTAAACTACCAGTTGACTCATGGATAGAGTTGTAGTATAACAACCATTAAACTACCAGTTGACTCATGGATAGAGTTGTAGTATAACAACCATTCATCTACCAGTTGACTCATGGATAGAGTTGTAGTACAGCAACCATTAAACTACCAGTTGACTCATGGATAAAGTTGTAGTATAGCAACCATTAAACTACCAGTTGACTCATGGATAGAGTTGTAGTATAACAACCATTAAACTACCAGTTGACTCATGGATAGAGTTGTAGTATAACAACCATTCAACTACCAGTTGACTCATGGATAAAGTTGTAGTATAACAACCATTAAACTACCAGTTGACTCATGGATAGAGTTGTAGTATAACAACCATTAAACTACCAGTTGACTCATGGATAGAGTTGTAGTATAACAACCATTAAACTACCAGTTGACTCATGGATAGAGTTGTAGTATAGCAACCATTAAACTACCAGTTGACTCATGGATAGAGTTGTAGTATAACAACCATTAAACTACCAGTTGACTCATGGATAAAGTTGTAGTATAACAACCATTAAACTACCAGTTGACTCATGGATAGAGTTGTAGTATAACAACCATTAAACTACCAGTTGACTCATGGATAAAGTTGTAGTATAACAACCATTAAACTACCAGTTGACTCATGGATAGAGTTGTAGTATAGCAACCATTAAACTACCAGTTGACTCATGGATAGAGTTGTAGTATAACAACCATTCAACTACCAGTTGACTCATGGATAGAGTTGTAGTATAACAACCATTCAACTACCAGTTGACTCATGGATAGAGTTGTAGTACAGCAACCATTAAACTACCAGTTGACTCATGGATAGAGTTGTAGTATAACAACCATTAAACTACCAGTTGACTCATGGATAGAGTTGTAGTATAACAACCATTAAACTACCAGTTGACTCATGGATAAAGTTGTAGTATAACAACCATTAAACTACCAGTTGACTCATGGATAGAGTTGTAGTACAGCAACCATTAAACTACCAGTTGACTCATGGATAGAGTTGTAGTATAACAACCATTCAACTACCAGTTGACTCATGGATAGAGTTGTAGTATAACAACCATTAAACTACCAGTTGACTCATGGATAGAGTTGTAGTACAGCAACCATTAAACTACCAGTTGACTCATGGATAGAGTTGTAGTATAACAACCATTAAACTACCAGTTGACTCATGGATAGAGTTGTAGTATAACAACCATTAAACTACCAGTTGACTCATGGATAGAGTTGTAGTATAACAACCATTAAACTACCAGTTGACTCATGGATAGAGTTGTAGTACAGCAACCATTAAACTACCAGTTGACTCATGGATAGAGTTGTAGTATAACAACCATTCAACTACCAGTTGACTCATGGATAGAGTTGTAGTATAACAACCATTAAACTACCAGTTGACTCATGGATAAAGTTGTAGTATAACAACCATTAAACTACCAGTTGACTCATGGATAGAGTTGTAGTATAACAACCATTCAACTACCAGTTGACTCATGGATAGAGTTGTAGTATAACAACCATTAAACTACCAGTTGACTCATGGATAGAGTTGTAGTATAACAACCATTCATCTACCAGTTGACTCATGGATAGAGTTGTAGTACAGCAACCATTCAACTTCCAGTTGACTCATGGATAAAGTTGTAGTATAACAACCATTAAACTACCAGTTGACTCATGGATAGAGTTGTAGTATAACAACCATTAAACTACCAGTTGACTCATGGATAGAGTTGTAGTATAACAACCATTAAACTACCAGTTGACTCATGGATAGAGTTGTAGTATAACAACCATTAAACTACCAGTTGACTCATGGATAAAGTTGTAGTATAACAACCATTAAACTACCAGTTGACTCATGGATAGAGTTGTAGTATAACAACCATTAAACTACCAGTTGACTCATGGATAAAGTTGTAGTATAACAACCATTAAACTACCAGTTGACTCATGGATAGAGTTGTAGTACAGCAACCATTAAACTACCAGTTGACTCATGGATAGAGTTGTAGTATAACAACCATTAAACTACCAGTTGACTCATGGATAGAGTTGTAGTATAACAACCATTAAACTACCAGTTGACTCATGGATAGAGTTGTAGTACAGCAACCATTAAACTACCAGTTGACTCATGGATAGAGTTGTAGTATAGCAACCATTCAACTACCAGTTGACTCATGGATAGAGTTGTAGTATAACAACCATTAAACTACCAGTTGACTCATGGATAGAGTTGTAGTACAGCAACCATTAAACTACCAGTTGACTCATGGATAGAGTTGTAGTATAACAACCATTCAACTACCAGTTGACTCATGGATAGAGTTGTAGTATAACAACCATTAAACTACCAGTTGACTCATGGATAGAGTTGTAGTATAACAACCATTCAACTACCAGTTGACTCATGGATAGAGTTGTAGTACAGCAACCATTAAACTACCAGTTGACTCATGGATAGAGTTGTAGTATAGCAACCATTCAACTACCAGTTGACTCATGGATAGAGTTGTAGTATAACAACCATTAAACTACCAGTTGACTCATGGATAGAGTTGTAGTACAGCAACCATTAAACTACCAGTTGACTCATGGATAGAGTTGTAGTATAACAACCATTCAACTACCAGTTGACTCATGGATAGAGTTGTAGTATAACAACCATTAAACTACCAGTTGACTCATGGATAGAGTTGTAGTATAACAACCATTCAACTACCAGTTGACTCATGGATAGAGTTGTAGTACAGCAACCATTAAACTACCAGTTGACTCATGGATAGAGTTGTAGTATAACAACCATTCAACTTCCAGTTGACTCATGGATAGAGTTGTAGTATAGCAACCATTAAACTACCAGTTGACTCATGGATAGAGTTGTAGTATAACAACCATTAAACTACCAGTTGACTCATGGATAAAGTTGTAGTATAACAACCATTAAACTACCAGTTGACTCATGGATAGAGTTGTAGTACAGCAACCATTAAACTACCAGTTGACTCATGGATAGAGTTGTAGTACAGCAACCATTAAACTACCAGTTGACTCATGGATAGAGTTGTAGTATAACAACCATTAAACTACCAGTTGACTCATGGATAGAGTTGTAGTATAACAACCATTAAACTACCAGTTGACTCATGGATAGAGTTGTAGTATAACAACCATTAAACT
This sequence comes from Protomyctophum parallelum, assembly GCF_964188405.1. Classification (NCBI taxonomy): domain Eukaryota; kingdom Metazoa; phylum Chordata; class Actinopteri; order Myctophiformes; family Myctophidae; genus Protomyctophum; species Protomyctophum parallelum. The sequence continues at coordinate 3,669,271 of NC_139701.1, read as the reverse complement.
ACCAGTTGACTCATGGATAGAGTTGTAGTATAACAACCATTATCAGCTAAAGTAGCAGCACCACGACTAACTGCAAATTCTGCCGCCTCCGGTTTTATGTAAAGAAAAATAACGCCTGATAATGATACTTGTCATAGAGATGACGCTAACAGTATTGAAATATATACTGTATTATATTTTGTCCCTATAATATAATTATCTAAAGCTTGCTCCAGTCTAATTTCCCGCTGTACAATCACTGGAGCGATTCATCTCGGTAGCATTAATCTAATTGTTAGCGTGCGATCCCGCAACAACCCACGGCGCACCTGTCAATTTGTGTGTCGCATACCCGCGTCACGGTGTGTTCATTGAAGGAGCCAAGGAGGCTTACATGTGTTTGCTGCTGTATGACTGTCATCCCGTCACCTAGAGAATGTTGTCCGAGCGACTTTCATGGTAAAGTGGAGATAACTAAATACACGTTTTCTGCCAGATCCGGCCGGTCTTTTGAATTTTGCCCTTGCTGGAGATCTTTCAGTGAAAACAGCTGACCCAAAGTCGTCCATTAACCCATTCTGACCTGAGATCAGATTCATACGAGGTTTCCGCCGGACACACACTGGTCCTGATGAACCCATTCTGACCTGAGATCAGATTCTAAAAATGTCAGTCGCTCTTCAATTTTTCAAAAATAGCAGACCTACAAGCTCGTATCGCGCCACTCGGTGGCGCGATATGAGCTTGTAGATCTGCTATTTTTAAATAGCTAAAGCATAACATGATGCTGACACCAAAATGGGTGCCCGGTCAGAATGGTTTAATTATGGATGAGTACTGTACTGTATATACTGTATATACAGTAACACACTAGCCTATGGAAATAATCTATTCAATCAATCATCAACAAATTTATTTGTTCAGGGTCCAATAAAAACCGACAACCTAAAACACTACATACAGAGAAGAAGCACCCCTATAACCCATAAACAACATAAATACCGGTACATCAATTTTACAATTGTGCGCCTATAGTGCTGTCCAGTAGACATGGTGGAGAACACAGGCAGTGTTTTTAATTGGGGAGAGTGCTTAGACCTAATCACTTTGTACTTTATTGTATTATATTAAGTGGAAAGCTGAGAGGGAAGTCGTGTATAGGCCCATTATTATTTCCACAATCGGCAAATAAAGGAGAAACAGTGCCCTCTATTCCTTAGTCAACAGTCTGTCTCAAGACACTATATTTCCATGGCCATCTCTGTACCTTTGTCTACTTTCTAATTTACTTCACTTTCTATAGTGATTCACTGATTGCTTTGAACCTTTCAAAGTATTAAAGACAATCAGACACAATGAAAATAATTGTCACATTGAAGTCATCCACCGGTCATTATAAAATCTAAGCTTTTAAACATAGGCCTACTGTAGAGTGTAGACAGATCTCAGACAGATCTTTCAAGGCCCAGTCATTGGGCATGCATGTACTTACTGTACAGCGACGTCTTGCCATGGACACATTGACACATTCATGAATGAAATAAAATGTATTTCCAGGGCTAAATTGCACCAAGTATAGTCTTGGTGCTATTTAGCCTGTGAGAGGCTAATGCGTTGTTAAATCAGTGAATAACAGAATGCTAACATATTGTCTTACTATATAAATGATGCCCCAGCCCCCACACACTCAGTCATTTTATCCTGGTGCTGGGCCACCCCCCACACACTCAGTCATGTTATCATGGTGCTGGGCCACCCCCCACACACTCAGTCATTTTATCCTGGTGCTGGGCCTGAGACGATGTCCTGTTCTAATCGATATTGGTTCAGCAGGCTTGAACTGGAAACACAGCGACGCCTTCCTTTCATATGCGTTTCCTGTTCAAATCCGCTGCTGAGCCAATGAAACAAACCTGACCCGGAATGGGACCTCAACGTCCTCTTCTGGAAACAGGCCCTACAGTTATGCACAGAGCTTACTGTAGAGCTACAACTACAGTACAGTCAGTAGGCTAAACACACCAGACCACCGGTATGGTCCTTAAATAATCATCACTGGTCCTCTTCGACCCTTTCCTCGCTCAGTTACCATCCAATACCTTCAAGTGTACCTAGCTCCATGTCAACACACACGCACGCAACCTGCACACACACACACAGGCACAGGCACGCACGCGCACCCACAGAGCAACGCACGCTGCTGTAATTATTTGCCCCTTGTTCTGCTCAGTTTAAGTGGTTGGTTTCACAGGGATACCTTTGGCCAGGCTGTGAACGATGCTCCTCTCAATACAAGCAGATTGACCAATTACGCCGTCGTTCCAGCTTCCTGTTTCTCTCCTCCCGTGCCTCTCTGTCTCCGTGTATCGCTCTGCTTCATTTCACAGCTCTATATCTCCATGTCTCTCTCCCTCTCTCTGTTATTTAGCTCTATATCTCCATGTCTCTCTCCCTCTCTCTGTTATTTCACAGCTCTATATCTCCATGTCTCTCTCCCTGTTTCACAGCTCTATATCTCCATGTCTCTCTCCCTCTCTCTGTTATTTCACAGCTCTATATCTCCATGTCTCTCTCCCTGTTTCACAGCTCTATATCTCCATGTCTCTCTCCCTCTCTCCCTCTCTCTGTTATTTCACAGCTCTATATCTCCATGTCTCTCTCCCTCTCTCTGTTATTTAGCTCTATATCTCCATGTCTCTCTCCCTCTCTCTGTTATTTCACAGCTCTATATCTCCATGTCTCTCTCCCTCTGTCTGTTATTTCACAGCTCTATATCTCCATGTCTCTCTCCCTGTTTCACAGCTCTATATCTCCATGTCTCTCTCCCTCTCTCTGTTATTTCACAGCTCTATATCTCCATGTCTCTCTCCCTGTTTCACAGCTCTATATCTCCATGTCTCTCTCCCTCTCTCCCTCTCTCTGTTATTTCACAGCTCTATATCTCCATGTCTCTCTCCCTCTCTCTGTTATTTAGCTCTATATCTCCATGTCTCTCTCCCTCTCTCTGTTATTTCACAGCTCTATATCTCCATGTCTCTCTCCCTCTCTCTGTTATTTCACAGCTCTATATCTCCATGTCTCTCTCCCTCTCTCTGTTATTTCACAGCTCTATATCTCCATGTCTCTCTCCCTCTCTCTGTTATTTCACAGCTCTATATCTCCATGTCTCTCTCCCTCTCTCCCTCTCTCTGTTATTTCACAGCTCTATATCTCCATGTCTCTCTCCCTCTCTCTGTTATTTCTCACTTTTCTGTCAGACAAAAGTTGCAAAACAATTACGATCTATAAGCTCAACACGTTGCAGCGGTTAATAGTTCAGCTATTTTTTATTTGCATTTTTCTGTAAAAGTGGTACAAATGTGTCTGTGGGTGTGAAAAGTAAACAAGAGCTTGTGACTAAATCATAACTGCATTGGATCCATTGGATGTTCTTTTTTCCATCCTATTAATAATTTAGCGGACTGTCAGTCAGTCAGTCAGAGTACTTCCTTAGCATAGAGCAAGACAGCTGCTCGCTTTCTCCGCCATCTCACAACGCCACGACGCACGGACCGCCTCACGGAACCTAGCGCCGCACAGCCCTGTCCTCCACCCTCAATCTGTCCTGCATTACACACGCCAAACCTTCTAACAATCATCCTAATTAAATTAATTTACGTCAACAAAAAAAAAAACATCTCCCCGCAAATCACGTGTCACCAGTGTCACCAGCTAAATGCATGTTGGGACGGACACAGATTAATACTGGGACACACTTTTCCGCGCAACAGACCCACACAGGTAAATAATCCCCCCCCCCCCCCCCCCGTATCACATTACCCACACTGAACAGCATTTGCTGTTCATATATTCAGAACGGGTAAGGACTAGTTTCTTGAAAAGTTACGGTTTTCACCAGACAGCAACAATATATTATTTATTCCCCTTTGGTTTTAGTTAGCAGCTCCTATTGCCTCAAACGATGTCAAATAACTTTCTTTTCTTTCTTGTTTTCCTCCAACATAAGGTGATGTTTCAGCTAATGACAATCCTGGCCTTGAATTTACCCACCCGAGCATTGGGGAAAAACACTATAATGTTGGCAGAGTGAAAACACAAGGATTATGTCCAACCTTACTTCAACAAGCAAGGTCTAGTGAGGTCAACTTGTAACCAAGGCTATTCGAGTTATCAAAAACTTGACTAAACGAAAACCTAACAAAAATCATAGAGAAAATGTACTTCGTTTTCATCGTTTTAAATGTACACACTTTTCCGCGCAACAGACCCACACAGGTAAATAATTCACATATCCCATTACATATCACATTACCCACACTGAACATCATTTGCTGTTCATATATTCAGAACGGGTAAGGACTAGTTTCTTGAAAAGTTTTCACCAGACAGCAACAATATTTTATTTATTCCCCCTTGGTTTTAGTCAGCAGCTCCTATTGCCTCAAACGCTGTCAAATAACTTTCTTTTCTTTCTTGTTTTCCTCCAACATAAGGTGATGGATTTACCCACCCGAGCATTGGGGTAAAACACTATGTTGGCAGAATGTGGTCTCTACTATTTGAAATTTCTAGCATGTTCCATAGTGAAAACACAAGGATTATGTCCAACCTTACTTCAACAAGCAAGGTTTGGTGAGGTCGACTTGTAACCAATGCTATTCGAGCTATTTCTCCATCGAGGCACACAAGCAAACAAGCCCTAATACCACTACTTTTACAGAACAACATAAATGATACAAACCAACAGACAATTTGTAGAGGGTTTATTACAGGTTCAGTGAAATTATCATGATGGCACTGGCCGAATGGCAGCACGCCCGGACCTTTCCTGGTGGCCTGCCAGCCTGTTTTTGTTTTATCATGGCGGCCCCCTACGGTCGCGGCCCACCGGGAATATGCCGGGTACGTCCTGTGGCCAGTCCAGCCCTGGAGTGTGCTCAGCTCATAGTGTTAAACATATAGACGGCACTCACAGCAGTGAGAGTGAGGCCTGTGAGTGTGCTCAGCTCATAGTGTTAAACATATAGCAGTGAGAGTGAGGCCTGTGAGTGTGCTCAGCTCATAGTGTTAAACATATAGCAGTGAGAGTGAGGCCTGTGAGTGTGCTCAGCTCATAGTGTTAAACATATAGCAGTGAGAGTGAGGCCTGTGAGTGTGCTCAGCTCATAGTGTTAAACATATAGCAGTGAGAGTGAGGCCTGTGAGTGTGCTCAGCTCATATAGTGTTAAAGGCCTTCAGCTGGCAGAGCTCTCAGCTAAACCCACAGCCCTATATACGTCCTCCTCAGTGGGGCCATTATTTCCCCTCCAACCTCCACGAGTTTAACAGGTGTAAAACGTGACCTCATCATGAGTTTAACAGGTGTAAAACATGACCTCATCATTTTTCCACACAGAAAAGGATTTCTTTCATTTCTTTTTTTACGCTGACACTGATGGAGCCTGGCCAGGCTGTTCTCACAGTAAAAAGACCTCCGTGTCAATTCATCCACGTGTTACTCAGAGCGTAGAAATGGGAGCAAATGTAACCAAATGGACTGGAGTTAAATTAACGCTGAGGGGATTTTACGGTGGACGAACTCCGTCCTTTGCGTCTGTGTTCCCTCATTACTGTAACGGTGTGCCTGTCATTGTTAAGGCTCACTGCAACACTACAACGTAGAAATACTATGTTTTATTCTTTTATTTTATTTTTATTTGAGTCATAATCGGGCTACAGGCTTTCAGATATGCCTCTCAAATCTTTTTTGTACAAAAATATTGGCATAAAAATATAGCTCACTTAACACAAATATATCCAAAATGTTTTGAAAATACAGTAGCAGATCTACAAGCTCACTGCGCGTCACATTATGTGATACATTATGAGCTTATTTTCGAATAGTGTAAAATAGAAAAAAAACATACACTTAGTTTCTAATAGTAATCTAAATCTACAAAGTAACTATTAACTAAGGTTTTCCAAATAATTATAGTGGCCGTAAAAGCACAATTTTTGCCATTTGAGATGTAGTGGAGTAGAAGTATTGGGGGAAAAAAATGAAATACTCAAGTAATATAAAGTAGGCCTACCTCAAAGTTGTACTTGAGCATAGTAGCTCCACTACCAGTGGTGGAACAAGTACTCAAATGTTTTACTTAAGTAAAAGTATCAATACTGCAATATAGAAATACACCATTACAACTGTACTTGAGTGAAAGTACAAAAGTATTGTAAAAGTAAATGTACTTAAAGTACCAAAAGTAGAAAGTACTCATTGTGGTTGACATCTACTAGTAACTAGAGTTTTCAAATCATTGTATAGTGTAGTAAAAGTACAACATTTGCCTCTGAAATGTAGTGGAGTAGAAGTAAAAGTACAGAAAATTTGACATACTCAAGTAAAGTAGAAATACAATTTACAATTTACAATTTAGGCATTTAGCAGACGCTCTTAATCCAGAGCGACTTACATTTAAGCAAGAACAAAAGCATGGGAATACATCACATAAAAGCATTTATCATGAAACATGCGTAAGCTAAGAAGGTAACAGTGGAATATCTATATGATGAAACTATACATACACTATACATAATAAACTATACATATTCACTACTATGCTATACATATGTACTATGGCGTGCTATGACTATATACAATAAAATTATAGTGCTGTCTACATAACATGCTATAAGTCTGTGTCAAATGCTATCTAAGCCAACAGAAATGCTATCTAAGGGGTTAGGGTAAGTGCTATGGGCCATGATGGAGTCTGAAAAGGTGGGTTTTCAGGCTACGGCGGAAGATTGGGAGTGATGCTGCAGTTCTGACTGCAATGGGAAGTGCATTCCACAGTTTTGGAGCCAGAAGGGAGAAGAGTTTGGGACGTGTGGAGCGTTGTCCCGGCGTTTTTAGTGAGGGTACTTCCGGTTTCCCTGCGTTGGCTGATCTGATACCTCAAAGTACAGTACTTAAGTAAAAGTACTTATAGTTACTTTCCAGCAGTGTGCACGCTCAGGGCTGACCCCTTCCACTGAGGGGTCAGTCAGTGTGTTGACAGAAGGAGATGGACACAGGTCACTGGTACTCATGACCTCGTGTGAACATCCCCCAGGTGTCTAGTAGACCTCTCTGCTAAATGAAAGACAAACATGTCTGCTCCAGTTACCCACTAGTTACCCCCCTGACAAAACCATTCTTTCCTGCTATTCCTATTAGCTAGCAGAGGTTCTCAAACGTTTTCCTGTCAAGGACCCCCCCAATCAATATAGTATTTGACTGTGCACTGCAGTTGTACACCCATCTGAAGATATTTTGCGCATTGGGGCACGCTGTCTGGAAGGTACGGGGTTTGCCTTGAAGGTCAGCATCAGTGTTTTATACTGGCTGGGTGCTCTGCGGGCAGCTATACCGAAGCCAACGTTTGTAATTAAACGTTTGTTTTGATTGTGCGTTGCAGCGCACGACCAGAGTGTGAATCACAGAGATTAAATCCCATAGCCAGAGGGGATGGGACAGTGAGCTGAACCCAATGTCAGTGAACAACCCCATTGGCTGAGAAGCAACCAGCCTGATGATGAACTATAGTAAATCATGGGTAGCCTTAACGGTTCCACATTATACTGTATTGGAAAGTCAATAGCACTAATCAACTGGAGAGAAACCTGATACTATTGACTATACTTAATCAATATGGTTAGGGTCACATGTAACAAAGTGATGGATTAACTCTAAATAAATAATAAACTGTAAAAATGATACTGTGTGTGTGTGTGTGTGTGTGTGTGTGTGTGTGTGTATATATGTATATGTATATATAAATACTGTATATATACATTACACAAACTTTTTGTAGTTCAGTCAAAAGTTTCATGAGTGAGAAGGATATCAATACATATAAAATATTAATAAATAACATTGTTATTCATACAGTAGCTGCCGTAGAATATGATCACACCTGCATATTTATGATTTCTTTCTGAAGCTTTCAGACTATGGAAAATGCTTAATTCAGACGTCTCAGATATTTTATGTATACACTTTTCTCTCACTCGCGCACACACACACACGCACACGCACACGCACACGCACACGCACACACACACACACACACACTCACGCACTCACTCACTCACTCACTCACTCACTCACTCACGCACGCACGCACGCACACGCACTTGCACATGCACAGTGTTTATTTATTATTGTCTTCAAAAATGCTGGCTGGAGCTTGTGTTTGCATGTGGATGTAAATCTGCATTTGTATTATGCTGGGAGTGTGGTAATTTTGCATGAAATCGCTTTAGTAAATATAGTGTTCTTGCTTCCATTATGACTCAGAAACCCAGATTCTAGATGCCTCCATTTTACAGTTTTTCTTTTTAACGTTTTTCATTGTAATGCATATATAATGTAATGAATATATATATATTTCCTTTTTTTTTTAAAAGTTGTGATCCTATCCTATATATATATATATATATATATATATATATATATATATATATATAGGATAGGATCACAACTTAAAAATGAGGATTGACCCAATAGATGTAGGTAACGTTACACCTTACCGAAATTTGTGATTCTGACAACTATAATTCTGAGAAAGGGGCCCTCAACGTTTTGACAAGGATTTTCACACTTTTCTCAGCTCAAAATACATTTTGGGGAAAATTATTCATGCTTTGATTTCATTACAGAATAATGCCCGCGGGGCAGAGTTCTGCTCAGGGATCAGGCAGGATAAAGACCTGATGGAACACATCTGAAGCAGACCTGATGGTCCAAAGTAAACAGAACTAAAATAGAGCGCTTTGTGTTGACTCTGGTACGCTGCGGAGAACTCTCAAAAGTCCGTTGGCCTAGCGGGTTCTGAAAGGTTTCATGACATTAATTTTCATTTATTTTTAGTTTGTCATTATAGGATATGACCTCAATTTCACCCACACAACCTGAACTTTGAACATTCAGTGGATTTTCTGTTGTCTGGGGTTTTCTCTGTAAGTTCTGAAGTCGTTTGAGCTGCAATGAAAACAGGCAAAATCCCTCAACAGTGACATCTGCTGGAAAATTGTTGTTGACTCTTACCTCACCCTCCACATTTAAGGCAAATCAGAGCACTTTGCTTGAGCCAGAAAACCCCAGACCACAGAAAATCTACTGCATGTTAAAAGTTCAGGTTTTTTGGGTGCAATTGAGCTCACTCAGATTACCTAAAACAAATAAAATAAATTACAAAAACCTATTTTCTTTCTGGGTTCCCAGCAAAGCTGAACAAACTGCGGCATTTGACAATTTGCAATATGAATGAGGCTCCCCTTCCTCTGCAGCTTGGAATTAATTGGCCTACCTGCCTGCTAGTTTCTCAGCATCTTTCAGATCCTAGGGCTTCATCCTTGAATCCGTGTTTGGTCTGCTCCGTATCTTGTATTGTTGCTGTCAGGCAAAAAACACAAACCGAAAATTAACGTCCTATACTTGATCACACTACAGCGTTACACAAAAGCATCGAAAACGGCAAAAGCAGCTGATCCGCAAGCTCGAATCTGCTACTTTTGCAGTTTTTTTATTTGAATCCTGAAAAGACAGTATGAGGTTTCCACCCGACAGAGACGATATGACACAAATGAGTGCCTATAAACCATGCACAGTTTAGCACAAGGACACTTCAAAATGTTCTATGCAGTTACTGAAATCTTGAAGGAGCTCATTATGTGTTATTTTAATCTCTGTAGCTTTTCGGTCTTTGAATGCTGAAACTTGTTGCTTTTGATTATTTTTTTTAGGAATACTTTACCTTGATATTACTAGGCCTAACTAAAAGGAGAAGATACAATAGGATGTTGATGATAATTATGTAACATATTATGTAGAGTTGCATCAATGCACAAGTACAGCGGAATTAGCTGGCTTTATGGAGAAAGGCTATGACAGTGCATCGTTCCAACGTTTACGTATCATGGTGTTTCAATGGCATGATGCAATAGGCCAGTAAATGACTCACCGCTGTTAAAAGGTAACGAGGGATAATGGTGATAAGAGAGATTAGCAGCCGTAGAAACATAATTATACTGTGTACAGTATATGTGTATATTAGCCATTCAGTAATTGTAATTGACAGTACTTTAGGGGCAAATGGCTATACAAGCGGCAGGACTGTTGCATGCACAGAGCTGTTGGATTGAGCTCTGTGTGTGAATGCTGATTTTCCTCACAAGGGTCTGTCACTGGAGAATGAACGAGAGGATTAATAGCCTGTTTCTGTCTGCTGTGCTCTGGAAACATCCAGACTTTGTAGTGCAGACTCGGGGAGCACATTGAGTACTAACTCCTGGTTCTGCAGTGTATACGTTGGCCATGCCAAGTCATGATGAGGAAGGAGCACATTGAGTACTAACTCCTGGTTCTGCAGTGTATACGTTGGCCATGCCAAGTCATGATGAGGAAGCGATGACTTCCGCCTGCCGTGGTTGAGAACTTCAAAATGCCAGATGACAGCGATGGAAAGAAATAGTGGTGTAAAGTAACCACGTACATGTACTCAACCATTGTACTAATTTTGAGGTACTTTTACTGGAGTATTTCTTCTACTACAATTATTTGAGAACTTTAGTTACTACAGTAGTTACTTTATTGTTAGAAAACGTTCATTAACCACTTCACCCTATATTTAAACTTTGTTTATTTGAAAGTAGCCGATCCACAAGCTCACAACACGTTCCAATGCAATGTGTTGTGTGCTTGTAGATCTGCTATTTTCAAGATTATATTTTAATGCATTTTACACATGCTGTATGATAATAGTTGTGAAATGGGACATGCTCTATAATGAGTAGCCTACTTAGACTTTTGGTACTTTAAAGTTTATTTTGATGCCCATACTTTTGTACTTTTTACTCAAGTCAATTCTCATTACCGGAATTGTACTGAAGGGAGAATGATGCCAACTGTGTATTCATTTGCCATGTAATTATTTCAAAGGCCTCGCACAGATGATCTAAAGGCTTCCTGGGACTTCAAAACTAGAAAGTAAGAGGAAAATGTGCCTTGAACACGCAATGGCAATCATATGGACGGACAGCTCATTAATCCCACTCTCCAACCCATACCTGGTCTTGGCAGATGATAAAATAAACACAATAAATAAAACAACAAGGCAAAGAAAGTTAGATATATGAAGACAAATCACGGACGGACGGACGACCGACCGACCGACCGACAGACAGACAGTCAGTCAAGCTATAAGACTATAAGACGGTTCAGTTAACTGGACTGTGACAACAGATAGAACAGAACTCCTAGTCTCAATGCCAGGATGAAAGGATTGTCTCTCTACGCCAGCTGGAAAATCACTTCAACCTTTTGTTCATGTTGTGAGTGAGTGTGTGCGTGCGAGTGTGTGCGTGCGAGTGTGCGTGCATGCGTGCGTGCGTGCGTGCGTGCGTGCGTGGTACACTATGTGCTGCTGTCAGTAAGATGACAGCAAAATGGAGGGAGTGAAAAGAACAGGTTCAAAATGACATATAGTTTTCCTGTTCAGGGCATTTAGAAGGTGTAGAGAGGATATTGTACCTTCAATGTCTAAATCGTCTCGGACAGGGGGAGAACTCCAGGGACCCCTTGAGGAGGTTCCTGACAGTTCCCCCCACCCAAAAAAACAATAGTTACGTTTTACTACAATTCAACTTGCTTGGAATAATATATATATATATATAATATATATATATATATAAAAAATAAATCATGCACAAGTGACAATATACAAGTAACAATATACTTCAGCGTCATCACCACTATGAATCTAAGTGATTATGACTAACATATTTTATCATGATCCCCTGCAATCATTTGAAACAGGGGTCCATAACTCAATGAAAGAAAGAAAGAAAAATTTAAGGAAGATTGAAAACCCCCGATGTATAGAACAACACACTAATAATGATCAAAGCAGAATGTCTAGAGTATCCCGACTGAATTCCTGCCCTGCGTATCAAAATGTGGAAAGGCTATTAATTCCATGTACAGTAATAGCCCACTCCATCTGCATAATGAAGACAGGGTGTCTTCAGATTTCTCCAGAGATCTAAGTTCTCAACGCTCCCCAACAGAACTTTATACAATCACCTGGAGAGCCTCCACAAACTCTGAGCAAGGTGAGAGACAGTACTATCAGCCTGATATTGTTCAGTATCAGTGCTGTCGGTTTGTGTGAGCCGCGTGTGACTAAATATGTGTGTGTGTGTGTGTGTGTGTGCATGGATGCGTGCGTGCGTTCGCAGTTGCGCACGTGTGTGCATGTGTCTTCAGTCGACACTGTGACTGTATGTGCACATGCCCGTGTGTGCGTGTGCGGATGAGTGTGCGTGCGTGCGCGAGCGTGCATGCGTGCATGAACACGGTGTTTCCAGTGACAACGCCTGGCCCTCTCAGAGCAACTCGACGTGGATGAGCCCACGGGGCCCAAAGGGGTTGGTAAAAATAGCCCTCAGGCTGATTAGGAGGGAGTCGACGGGGGGATTTTTTAAAAACCTGCTCATTACCACACCTGTAAGGCCTGTTTAAGTAGCCCTTCTGCCTAGCCCAGCTGCTCACATCTGCCAAAAGCATGTTGGAGAACGTCTGCACGCCTCTCTCCAGGGGGCAGGCACACTGACATCACAACACGGGACAGGGACAACCATGGGTAAAAGCTCTGGCCCCCCCGCCCCCCTCCCCCCACCAAATGGGAAACTTTACCCACGCAGAACTTCTGAGTGGTGCATTGCTTTGGGATTTTAATAGCATCCTTATTATGCAGTTATCACACTAAGTGGGATAATGCTAGGAGTACGGTACTTCTTGAGTGACCCAAACTAGAACACTTGTTGTGACAGTTTAAGTTCGTTTTTTTTTCTTTCGTTTTTTTCAGGTGCAGGCTTTGCACCACGAGAACCAGTGGTGCAAAGTATAAAGTAACAGTATAAATTTACTCAATTACTGTACTTAAGTAGCTACACTTGTTTACTTTATGTTTCCAATGTTCATTGATTGATTGAAATATTTATTAACAGTTTGCAGAATTACAGCACAAACTCAATACAAAGACTGTTAACTGTGAGTGGACGACCCAATTAAGCATTACACTCGTTTACAAGAGGGTTCAACACTATTAACTTCTACTCCACTACATCTTAGAGGAAAATGTACTTTTTTACATGCATTAGGCCCTTTGAAAATACAGCCTGCATGTGTGAAGAGTGAAGACGGCAACTAGCTAACAACACAAGCTTCCATGTCCTGCTTTCCAAACGATGTAGAAAATATTTAGTCAGAAGCAATTGTTAAATATTTATAAATCCCACAGACACACTGGACCACTTTCCAAAATGTTCCAACATAGCCTATATAGTATCAGCCAAATATGAGCTCACTAGATCGACTTTTTTTTTAGACATTTGGAAACTTGTGAAATGGGACATTCTGTAAAATGAGTATATTTTAATGCAAACACGTTTGCACTTGTAATGTATTTCTACATTGTGGTATTTATTGGTATAGGCTACTAGTACAAAATGTGAGTACTTCTTCCACCACTGACGAGAACCTACGTAGCACGAGTTCACAGCACAGATTTAATACAACAAATAATAATAAAAATAAAATAAAAAGACAACAGACACCATTAGGGGAAGAATACACGCCAGCACTAACAACTAAACCAAACCATGCAAAACCATGCACAGATGACTTGGCCGAGACGCATTCCGGTCGTCCTCTATAAAGGGTACACACACACACACACACACACACACACACACACACACACACACACACACACACACACACACACACACACACACACACACACACACACACACACACACACACACACACACACACACACACACACACACACACACACACACACACACACACAGTCCCTGAGTGGGGTGTTTGGTGCTGTTATTGAACCAACAATCTGTGCGGCCTGTGAACCCCCATCAAAGCGCCGTTATGAATTCTGGGGCCGCACTGACCCTAGTTGACTCCCATCAGCCCTCCTGCTGGGACAGTAAAACAAACTACCCCCCTCCCCCCCCCCCCCACCCCCTCCCCCCCCCCCCCCCCGCGTAGACAGGCTGTTTAGAGACACGCTCTGCTGAAGCCCATACGGAGATGCCTCTTAGAATGAACGAGAGGCAGATCCAGAGACACAGAGAGAGATTTGTTTTAAATAGCCGATGTGTGTCGCATCACGATGCGTTGTGAGCTTGCAGTTCAGCAATAGAGCGTATGCACATGCATCACTTTTGCACCGGGATACACCCCCCCCCCCCCCCCTCATCTAGACTGACTGGCGAAACATTATTGAGCAGCATGGAGCGTTTGGGAGTTTGGAAGCGCTCACTCAACGGTCCTGCGTGCCACCCGTTTCTAAATGTCACATACTGTATATAATGCAGGAGGCAGCAGGACGTTGCGTTATTGAAAACAAGCGCTTCCAAACTCCAACACCAAATAGAATCACCTGCATGGAATTTCTTGACGGGAAGTCGTTCATAACATATTAATGGTGGATCTTTATGAAACAAACACTTTTTTGCAGATAGAAAGAGGATAACTGAAGCTTTCCGTGCAGGTGCAGTGTTGGTGAGATCAGATAGGACCTTTAAAAGTATTTATTTTGCCACTTAGTAGCTGTTGCCGCATAACATGCGGTTACAATGATGTGTCACACACACGCAAAACCTCTATTTTCGAATAGCTGAAAAATTAAATAGGACATAAATGTCCTAAGGATAAGTGTTTAAAGTGTTCCTCTTTTAGCTGAGGACTGCCTGGAAGGCCCTCAAAGACCCGTGGGGGTCCCCGGGGCCCGGACACCACTGTAGACCAGCGGTTCTCAAAGTGGTGTCCGGGGACCCACAGGGGTCCTTAACCCATTCTGAACGGGCACCCATTTTGGTGTCGGCATCATGTTATGCTTTAGCTATTGAAAAATAGCAGATCTACAAGCTCATATCGCGCCACCGAGTGGCGCGATACGAGCTTGTAGGTCTGCTATTTTTGAAAAATCTAAGAGCGACTGACATTTTTTTAGAATCTGATCTCAGGTCAGAATGGGTTCATCAGACCAGTGTGTGTCCAGTGGAAACCTCGTATGAATCTGATCTCAGGTCAGAATGGGTTAAGGGGGTTCCAGGGGGTCCCCATGCAGCTAAATGTGTTAATTCATTTTAACCCCTATATCCATATTGGATATGTTGGCAATTCAAAAATAGCAGATATACACAATCTCACAGCACGTCACTTTGTGCCGCACTGCAAGCTTGTACATCTATGTTTGTGTTTTGAAGATGAAAAGGTTTGAGAACATTAAGCGCCTCAGACAAATAGAAAGAGAAAGACACAGTTGTAGTGAGAGAGACTGCATGGGCCCAGAAACAAAGAAACAGAACCGGGTACAGGACAGGGTGATTGAGAGAGCCTTGCAAAGTGAAGTATCATTGATTCAGCAGCCCAGCCATTTGGATGAGACCGTCAGGCCGGTAACAATAAAGCATCTCTGAAGGTTGCAGCTGCAATTCACATAGAATTCAACCACTTTGGCAGTTGAGCTACAATTAATTTCACCAGAATGGAATTGCATTGAACTCAATAGTGAAGCGAAAAGGCAGAGAGATTCTGAACTCTGGTTATGGGTGCTCAATCTCTCTCTCTCTCTCTCTCTCTCTCTCTCAAGAGAGAGAGCTCTTTGAGATGCACTGATTGCAGAACGATAATAATAATAGTGTCTTCACGCACAAAACAAAGACAGAAACATGCAGGAACAAACCGTACGAAGCCTGTCTCTTTTGTGTCACACAAACAAATGCAACCCCAACAAAAACATGCATACATCATATCCGCCCACTCACACTCTCTAAACACAATCACTCTCACAATCACCTTCGACCTTGCTCTCTATTTATTCCCTTTCTCCGCCTCTCTCACACACACACACACACACACACACACACACACACACACACACACACACACACACACACACACACACACACACACACACACACACACACACACACACACACACACACACACACACACACACACACACACACACACACACACACACACACACACACACACACACACACACACACACACACACACACACACACACACAGCTGTAGGTTTTCACCTAATCCCGCTGTCCTCTTATGTTATAACAGCTCTGAACCCCAAACCCTCAAGAGGGAGAGGTGGCCCGCCCACGCCGTGTTTTCATTGGCCCACACGGCATCTGGACCTATACGTGTCACTCCTACGACGTCCTGTTGGGGTGACGGACACATGGGAGGATCAAAGGAACCCCCATACGGACGATAACACACTTCAGCGAGTGGCCAGAACATCAGGGGAGCAACAGGGGGATTGTTCGGCATTAACGCCCCAGGCATTTCCGGGGGTTCCGGGGGAAATTGTGTCGCGAATGTTATATTTATGACGGTGTATTTATTAAGACGAAAAAAAATGCATATGCCTACATGTATGATTACTGTAAACAAAATAAAATAAAAAGGATATTTCTCTGTTGTGTTGAATGGCCGTCATGTGTGACTCTTTTTGACACAGAGACACACAGTCATGGTAGCAAGACTAACAAGAAAAACTGTTTTATTTATTTATTTATTTTGAATCCAAAAATGAGTTAATAGCACAGGCAGACTCTTCACATGCATACTAGAGCATGTCTGAAATAAATGTCAGAGCTGAAATCGACATTTAAGAAATAAAGGAAAAAAACATTTCAATGACTTAGCCTCGGTCAGTAGCGGTCACTTTTGTGTGTCATTTCTTAGCCTGCATGTGTGAAGAGTGAAGACGGCAACTAGCTAACAACACATAAACGTTGCTGTTGAGTGGAAAGCTTCCATGTCTTGAGTTCCAAACGATGTAGTAAATATTTAGTCAGAAGCAATTGTTAAATATTTATAAATCCCACAGACACACTGGACCACTTTCCAAAATGTTCCAACATAAGCTTTATAGTTGCGAACGCAGTGAGCCACTTACTATGACAGCAAGGGCTGAATGTCTGTGTGTCTGTGTGTGTGTCTGTGTGTCTGTCCCGCTGTTACACCACCCGCCCGCCACCAGAGGGCGCAGCTGTAGCACACACACACACACACACACACACACACACACACGCACACGCACACACACACACGCACACACACACACACACACACACACACGCACACGCACACGCGCACACACACACACACACACACACACACACACACACGCACACACAACCACACACACACAAGCTGCGTTCGCTTCACGCGTTTGCGCGTCTTACTTGTATCTATAGTGTACAAGCTCACAGCACGGGAAAAAAAAAAGTTGATACAAGGCTTGTGCCCGAGAGCAACGATAAGCTCAACACCAGCGCAGACTAGATATACTGCTGCACGGTCCAAACTGCTTCACACTCGCACCCTCCTGAAAAGGACAGATGGCCTGAGGCCATGGAGTTGCAGGCATTTCCTGGGTCACAGGAGCAGCGTGCGGCCTCCCCTCCCCTGCCCTCCCCTCGCCGTCTATTCCTTACTGCTTCTAGAAGGTCCTGAGAAGGGTCAGGGTGGCCCGGTGCGCTGGTGGAAGCCCTAGCGAGGATATTTATTATTTCATTTAAGTCCTCCCTTTTGGCTCTGAGGGGGGAGAGAGGCCGAGGCTGCCGACGACTCGCTGGTTCACGAGGTGAACGATTGAACTGTTGAACCCCCGAAAGCTGGGATCGCTTGTGTGTCTCTGTGTGTGTGTGTGTGTGTGTGTGTGTGTGTGTGTGTGTGTGTGTGTGTGTGTGTGTGTGTGTGTGTGTGTGTTGAAACACACCCAAAGAAGGGCCCCTGAAGAGCTTAACAACTATGTGTTTATATGGCATGATAAATTCAGCCTGAACCTCACACTCATACACACACACGGGCGCGTGCACACACACACACACAGCTGTGCACTTCCATAGTGTAGAAGGGTGTTTAGTGGCTGGTGCTGAGAGGCTCTTAAGTAATTGCATCATTTATTTGATGTCGTTCGGCGAACAGTATGTGCACTGAACGGCCTCGTACTTTGTCCCCCGCACTACAATGTTATTAGGTGATGCTTCCCTCACCATAACAGCCTTTTACTGCAATTCAACTGACATTCCTGTGGACTGGTAGAGATAAATGGTGCATTTGTATAGCGCCTTTATCAAAGGCGCTTTACAAAGAATGTGCATTACATTCACCCATTCACACACCGATTGCGGCAGAA
>NC_139701.1:3616008-3646008 GCF_964188405.1 Protomyctophum parallelum | reverse complement strand
AAAGTGATTATTTTGGACAGATCAGTGCCTTCACCCTGGGAGACAGGGCTGCCACAACACAAGCAGCATCATGAACACGTCCGTCTGTCGGCTGGAAACCTCGTGAATGTCCAAAAACTGTTACTTTTCAGGGTTCAAACTCAAAAAACAGCAAAAGCAGCAGTTCTGCAAAGCTCAAAACGTTTTGAGCTTCGCAGAATTGCTGCTTTTGATACTAATATGTGTGACACTGTGGGGTACTCAACTGGCGGACCGCTGTCTTTTTTTTCTTTTAAGTTAATAATATAAATAACATCAGATGGTACATTTCTCATGTGAAATTGCTGCAAAGGCCCCCAAAATGTCCCCCAAGGGCCCCCAAAATTCTGGCATGCGCTATGCGCGCGCAGTGTGGCCTGCCAGGGCGTATAACTCTGGCCTGATTTGGAGTTCCACTCCGGGCCTGCACTCTGCACCCCATTATTGGTTGGGTGGAAGGGGATCTGATTTGTATAAGCTTGGCTTGACCATACTAAACTGGCATAGAGCCCCGCTCTCCGATGGACGCCGCGCATGGGACCGGACCTCGGTCTTATTCAAAAAGATATTTGTGGACCTTCATCATTTCTAGTTGAGGACCCCTGTGTGATCAAGTATACAGGGAGTTAATTTACAAAGAAACACGAAAAGTTTAATTTGGAGAGGTTAAGAGGTTTCTGCCCGACAGTAAAGATTTGCTGGTATGAAGTGGGACATTAGGAGTTGGGGGGAAATAATCGAATTGTGTAGATGTGTTGTTGAATATAAAATAATTATACATCAACAAATCCATGAACCACTCACTATCTTGTACTTTGTCTCGCAAACGGTGTCATGCAGAAATAGTGAGAATTGCCAATCTACAAGCTTATAACAAGTCACACTACACTGTGTTGTGAGCTTGTAGATCGTCTATTTTCAAATGTTGGGAAAAGCCCTGGCGTCCCTGTAAGCCTACTTCTGTGACCTCATGCTGATGACATCATATCGAGGAGATCAGTCTTGCCCAAATATGGTGAGTTGGTGGATCTGAGATTATTAATGAGAAACACACACACACACACACACACACACACACACACACACACACACACACACACACACACACACACACACACACACACACACACACACACACACACACACACACACACACACACACACACGAGATTAGACAAGGACACACACACAGACATGAACTCCCCCTGCTGCAGGTGGCACGCTGTAAAACGTGCAATCACTTTATTTATTCATACCAGTGCAGTGGGTAATGTACTAGATGCTCCTATTCTCTGAATATGTGCAATAATTAATATTTATTTAACTACCCACATTGTCTCTATAATATAGCCTTTAATGTACCTTGTATATTGCATAGAATACACAGTAGTTTGTCGATTCACGTCTTTATTTGTGATAATTATTTCTAAATGTTCCTCACCGATACAAACGCTTGTGTAACACAGCCGTAAATAAAAAAACTATGGTATTCAGATTCTGCCGTCTACATATTATATGCTTACGGACATATAATATTAGTGTGAGTATAGCCAGAGGGGGAAATATCCTGTCCATCCCCATGTGAGAAAACGAACAGATTCTCGGGTTATCTTTTGCACATTTTAAAAACAACATATAAGGCGCTCAGGTGTCCAAAGCACCACAGAGTGTCTCCGTGCTGGAATCAAGCCGGTGCGTCCGGATGGTCCGATAACTACGTGAACAGTGAACACACACACACTGGCCGCAGTCGGAGGGGGGGGAGAGGAGGGTGGTCTCTGTCACGGTGCCAGCGACTTCTACGGCCGGGGAGGCGCCGGGCAGCAGCGGGTGCTGAAGGAGTAGGAGACCGAGGCGCAGTGGTGGCAAGTAACCAAGTACGTTTACTTAAAGGAGAATTCCATGCTAGAAGGCTTTCTTACCTTTCTTTGTAGTTGTTACGTCCTCACCAAAGAGGTCCAGGTGTTTTTTTGTGCAAAAACTCCTTATTGGCCATTTCCCCTACCATGAGCCCTCAATGAATTGCATTGCATTGAATGGGAATTGTATGGGGCTATGGGGTGTTGTGCTAATTCGCTTATTTCCATCGAAAGAAGTAGTAAAGTGTGCCGCTTGGGATATTATTTACATTATGAAGAGAGGATATATACAAAAATATGTATATTTTGAGCGATGGAAATAAGCGAATTAGCACAACACCCCATAGCCCCATTCAATTCCCATTCAATTCAATGCAATTCATTGAGGGCTTATGGTAGGGGAAATAGCCAATAAGGAGCTTTTGCACAAAATAACACCTGGACCTCTTTGGTGGGGACGTAACAACTACAAAGAAAGGTAAGAAAGCCTTTTAGTATGGAATTCTCCTTTAAGTACTGTACTCAAGCACAATTTTGAGGCATTTGTACTTTACTTGAGTATTTCCAAATGTCTGGTACTTTTACTTCTACTCGACTAAATCTCAGAGGCAAATATTGTACTTTTACTCCACTAAATTAATTTGAAAACTTTAGTTACTTTCTACATTTTAATTAATATTACTAACCACTTCAGCCGATCTAGGCTACAAGCTCACTATGTCGATCTGATATTTTCAAAAGATTTATAATGGACATTAATGAGTACTTTCACTGTGGGTACTTTAAGTACATTTCAATGCCAATACTTTTGTACTTTTACTGAAGTACATTTCAGTAATACTAGTGCCAACAATGTGCGACAAGGATTTATTAGTAGAACGACTACATTAGGGAGAAAGAAATTAGGTAAAATAATTTGGCCAAAATAAAACATAGTTTAAAATACATCACTACATACTACATCACAGCATGTTGGATAGCTACTGACGAGAGCTACAGTCAGATATGATTACTGTACTTTCTTTCCATAAAACAAGCGTCTAGTCCTCCTCCACTGTACAATCCTCAGTATTCATTCACGTCTAAGCGGTCCATCTGACCCATTTGGAGATTTTGAAGTGGATTTTCTTTGCCCAAGAAGTTTTGAGAAAGTTCCCCTTGCATGACTTTTTCTAAAATATTCGATTCAAATCATCTGTTTCGCCCCAAATAACCCCAAATAACCGCTGTCACCCTTTCTCCCCCCGCAAGCAGTGAAGTTTCACACCTCCCGACAGCTGGAGACGGCATTGTTCAAGCAAATGGGTCATTTGCATTTCCAACTAATTCAATCATATACTCAGCCAGAGTATAAATGTACGTTTAAATATACCCTATGTGTATAAATGTAGCCTATGTGTATAAAAGTACCCTACGTGTATAAACATACTCTGTGTATAAATGTACTCTATGTGTATAAACATACTCTGTGTATAAATGTACTCTATGTGTATAAATGTACTCTATGTGTATAAATGTACTCTATGTGTATAAATGTACTCTCTGGCTTGTGAATAAAGGTGGAGGATCTTATAGCAGAATAGACGCTGTGTGAAGCCATCCTCTCCCTGCTTATAGTCTCTATAGCTCTGGCTCTGTGCGTCAGCATGAAAGACAGCGGTGGGAAGCTCCCAGGGCCGAGTCCCGCTGATCTGTAAACGGACCTGACAACCTCTGATATTGCATCCTCTGGTTTTTTTTCATCCTCTCTCTTTCCTCCCCGCGTTCCTGTGGAAGCCCCGCGCGCATGCAGGCTCGTTCTTCTCAACTCCCTCACTGAATCTCTGGCTCGCTCGCCCGCCCGCTTCCCCTCTCCCATGCAGCCTTAGGGCCCCAAAAGGCTCAACGGATGCTTAGAAGCAACTCTCTCTCTCTCTCTCCCTCTACCTCCCTGGCCCTCATGGGACACACACATGCACGTACGAACTCTCACACTCTCTCATGCTCACGTTGGTGAAGTTAAAAGGAAAGACAGAGACAAGTTTATTTGTGTATTTTGATATTGACTGTGGATTTTGACATCGACCTTGTAATAAATGTGTGTCAATTTCCACTTTTTACACTAAGGTTTTACTGTGCACTATGAGTGGTGGAAAAAAAATACTAAATGGTTTTAATACTGCAATGTAGAACTACTCCATTACAAGTACCGTTAGTAAAAGTACAAGTAGAAAGTATTCACTATGCAGAATTTCTCATTCCAAGTTTTAAAACAATTTCTTTTGAAAATATCAGATCTACAAGCTGACAATGCGTCAATTGCGACACATTGTGAGCTTGCAGATTGGCAATTGTGTTTAATGTATGTTTTGTAATAATAATCAAAGTAACTAGAAACTAAAGTTTTCAAATAAATGTAGTGGAGTGAAAGTACAAAATTTGCCTCTGAGATGTAGTGGAGTAGAAGTAATAGTATTGGAAATTGGAAATACTCAAGTAAAGTACAAATAGGCCTACCTCTAAATTGTACTTAAGTACAGTACTTACCGGTAGTTACTGTGCACACTGACCAAAGATGCGAAAAGCCAAAACGCGTATTAGTTAATTTTTTGTTACATTTATAAATTATGGCAGAGAATATAGAAATGTCCGTTTGCTCTCACAGTATGTCAGAGAGGATAACTTGTAGAAAGTAGGACGCCGGCGATCACAGATGCACCCCCGCGTTAAACAGACACACACACACACACACACCCCCGCGTCAAACACACACACACACAGACCCCCGAGTCAAACAGACACACACACACACACACACACACACAGACCCCCGCGTCAAACAGACACACACACACACACACAGACCCCCGCGTCAAACAGACACACACACACACACACACACACAGACCCCCGCGTCAAACAGACACACACACACACACACAGACCCCCGCGTCAAACAGACACACACACACAGACCCCCGCGTCAAACAGACACACACACACACAGACCCCCGTGTCAAACAGACACACACACACACACAGACCCCCGCGTCAAACAGACACACACACAGACCCCCGTGTCAAACAGACACACACACACAGACCCCCGCGTCAAACAGACACACACACACACTGACGAAAAAAAAAGAAAGAAAAATATTCGGCCACCTTGGATCCAGATAATTGTGCCCTCCAACTCCAACCCTCTCAACAACCAACCGCAACAAAAGCTTCCTGCATATGCACACATGCATGTTCACACAGCAATACGCACGCACACACACACACGCTGTGAGGCGTTTGGCGGACAGTCTCCTGTATGGCCAACCTTGCCGTGGCGTGCACGGCGCGCTCCTGAAACCTGGATGTCATGTGTCAAATTGACAAGTATCCTTGACGACGCAAATCCCAATCTATATGCAGCGCAGCAGGCGGGGTCCTTGTCAGATGCTAATGCAGGGCCATGCACTCGGGGGGTTGTTGCCCTCTGTGGCTGTGCATGTCCTGGTATTATTTATCTGCTTGGGGTGGCAACGTTTTGCGGCGCAGTACCAGAGCGAGCCAACTGGTGGCGGTGTCTGCACTCTGCTTCATCAATCACTCCATTCTCCCAATGCGTTCCTCTTGGCCTCTCTCTTTTCTCTTGTTATTCATTAAAGCGCCCTCGGAATAATAAGTCCCCGAGAAACTAGGAACATGTGATGAAGCAGTGGTTAATAATGTATACGCCATGCAGCCCTATCTGCCTCTCCCACCCCCCTCTCCCTTCTCTCTCGCCCCCTACCTCTACCACCGTCTCCTATCTCTCTCTCTCTCTCTCTCTCTCTCTCTCCTCCCACCCCTTCTACAACTCTACCATGTTCCACTATATACATTCAATACACCCATGCCCTTCTGGTGGGGTTTGGGGAGGGGAGCAAGAATCTACATATTTCTACTTATAGTTCACTTAACTGCCCACACCTCCCAAAAAACAAACATAACAAGAGAGAAGGCTGAATAACAACAACAAGAAGAACAACAACACAACAAGGTTGGACAACAATACACTCATTAGGAAACTGACGAACAAAACTCCTTTCACGCTCGAGTGCAGTCGGTGCAATTATGCCGCCTTAGTGTGTCAGCGCGAGACAGCGCATTATAGTAATAAAACATTATAACTGGATCAATACGTACGGCTCAATGATGCGGTCATCATGTACACTGTACAGTAGCCTACACACGTAATGCATTTGTATGCAAGCACAAAGATGTACAGTACAGTATTTTCGTACTGTACACAGTTCTGTTGCACACAAACAACCATGGTACTCACACACAGTACCAAAAAATACGGAAACAAATGGACACACAACTGCACTTAAAACAAATGCATAAACACGGGTACAGTGCATACTATTCTCTCACACACACACAGAACATACACAACGGAACCACAGACACACATTCCACATCAAATATACAGTACAATCACACAGAGAAATACATTTAACACAGACAGACACACATTCACAGGGGAGAGTCACAGGGTGTCGTGATGCTAAACGCAGAACGTGAGGCCCCCGTTCTACTCTGTCACCGGTGCTCATGTCAGTGACGTAGAGTGATTCTCTGTGCTCCCACATGTCACTGATGCTCTGTCTGTCGTCAGTGTGAGGTCTGGGGACCCCCAGGGGTCCTTGGGGGGGGGGGGGGGGGGTTCCAGGGTGTCCCCAGCGAAATGAGGAACAGTTTAACCACTATTATTCATTTTCGTTTTCTTCTTTGGCTGTTCCAAAACAGCCACAAAGCGACACATTGTGAGCTTGCATTATAATCTGCTTATTTTGGGCACATTTTGAAAAATCTTGAAATAATGTCAACTAATTTAGAAAAATAAATACAAATAAAACAAAAATTGTGGGGATTGCTGGCCAAAGAATTTGAGGACAAAATCAATGTAGAGGTCAATGACATGAAAATGTTTGACAAACACTGAGAATATTCTCTGTGCGCCAACGTGTGCTGTTGAATGAACAGGGCGCACACACACACACACACACACACACACACACACACACACACACACACACACACACACACACACACACACACACACTGAGAACATCTTGAAAGAGAAGCACAGGACACAGAGCAAAGGACCATGTTTAATCTATCGTGATGTCGTCCCCGTCCCCCGTCCCCTGTTCTCGGCTTGCTTTGTAGGGAATCAAACCGGCTCATAGAGGTATTTCCATCTGCATTACTACGGACTCTCTGAGGTTTATGCAGGCACATTTCAAGGGATATTTCCTTATGTCTGTCTCCAAATCCATACGTGTTTTGATGATGTCACGCTGACTGTTGTGCCTCTATCCTCACGCCCATCACGGGGCCGCGGCTTTTTTTTTCAACTGCATGCTGGGAAAGCCAGAGATGTATACGTATTCACAACGGCCAATGGGGATTGGCGCAATTGGGGGTGGGGCGGCGGCGGGGTGGGATGGGGTTTGCGAGACATAATTTCTCTGCATTGGCAGCTCAATTATTGAAGCGTAGCAATCGATATCCTCGGCTTCTCTGAGTCACTGAGAAACGTGTTCTCCACATGCCGCTGTCACAGGAACAGGGGTGAGCATAATACAGTACAATACACGCCGTAGAGAAAAGTATGCTCGGGAGAGTTCAGATCGATTTTATTCAATTTGGGCCAGTCTGTCTTATTTCAAAGTGAAGTATTTTTTTTTCTTTTTCTTTTTACCTTATGGGTAGAAGAATAAAATAGGAAAATCAAGGTACCGGTAATATACTCCTTCAACCCCCCTCCCTCGCTCCCTTTTCATTTGTCCTGGGAACAAATGACTTGGCTTTGTGGGGATAAATTATTTATTTCAAAAATTGACTGTATCCTTCATGCCTCTCGCTGCCTCCCTCTCATAAGCTCGAGATGCAAATGCAAGTGTCTCTTGGCCTATAAATAGCGTCCGCCAGAGGGTTTTCTTGTGAGAGTCGGCCACAGTTTTCTCCTCAACTAACTATACGGGAGGGGAAGAGCAGGACCGACCGTAGCGATACAACCGTTCACACACTCAGTCACAATCCTCCATCAGCATGGAGATAAAGTGAGGGAGGAGGAAGGACGGGTGTCTCTCCACTGATTCGTCAGCATGGCTCAAAGCGCCCTTCCGATTGGTCGGTCGGTCGGAGTGGCAAAACCACCGCTCTGATTGGCCGGCGTGTCATGCCCCAGTTTGGTGCGTAGTTTCCTCCTCGTTATTGGAGGTTGAATTTAATGAGTTTCACAACTAACTGTCCAGGGTGTTTAGAAGCAGAAGTTCAGAATCTGCTCTAAATAATTGAAGTGTCATACATACTGTATTGTATACTGTATTGCATACTGTATTGCTCATTTTTGGCATCATCCATAAACTTGGGTTCAGATGGCTCTTGTAGTTATTTACTAAAATGTACATTGGCAAAGGGCTGGATTATTTTTTTATGTATGGGGTTTTTGACAATTGAGATCATTACTCTCTATTTTTTTTAACCCATTTTGGGCCGGGAACCCCTTTTGGTGTTGCCATTATGTCATGCTTTAGCTATTGAAAAATAGCAGATCTACAAGCTCATAGCGCGCCACTCGAAGAACGACATAGAAACATAGCTTTTTCAGAAAACTGTCAGGATGTAGAAGACATTTTTTTTAATCTGATCTCAGGTCAGAATGGGTTAATATGAATTATTTTTCGGGAAAAAATGTCACAACCAAAGTCACACTACAGTAAGCTATGTATTTGTTACAATCAGCAGGAACATCACCTGCGCCTGGTATTATTGCAGTATAGTCTCTGTCACACCTTTACACAGCTTATTGCTTCTGAAAGCATTTCAATGGGTTTTTATAGCGTATGTATGGATCTAACTCTGCAGGTGTATACGGTGCAACTGAGTCCACGACGGTTGCCTAAATAAAGCCACGGCGCTGCATGACTCAGTGCATTATACATCAGCAAACAGGCGTGAGTAATTCACTTACGGTTAGAGACGCTTTATGTTAGGGTAGGGATTCTTCCAATTGATCTCTAGGGGGGATTTCCAACTGACAACTGCTGTATAGGCGTTCTCTGTATCTTTAACCCATTCTGACCGGGCACCCATTTTGGTGTCAGCATCATGTTATGCTTTATCTATTGAAAAATAGCAGATCTACAAGGCCTAAATAAAGCCACGGCGCTGCATGACTCAGTGCATTATACATCAGCAAACAGGCGTGAGTAATTCACTTACGGTTAGAGACGCTTTATGTTAGGGTAGGGATTCTTCCAATTGATCTCTAGGGGGGATTTCCAACTGACAACTGCTGTATAGGCGTTCTCTGTATCTTTAAGAGCATTATGTGCGGGCCATATTTTTGAGGAATCGCATTTTGCTCCTGGAGCACCATGACAATCCAATATTCAACCGTGAAGATCACAGTGTTCAAGTAAGGAAAAAAAAAGATTATACAAGCTGTAAAAAGCCCAGAAAAGGCCACGAGAAGCAATTAACCACTGTCTGTCGTAGAGCGAATATAGCGAAAATAGAGCCGATGTCCAATCTCACCACACTTCACGATGCGATGTGTTATGAACTGGTAGATGGGCTATTTTATTCCACCTCGATTAAGAGGCGTCACGTCACGTATACATCTTGATGGAACATACCGGTATACTTCAACACTTTCAAACAGAAATGAATAAATATAGTATCAAACTCTATCGTTCTCTTTGAATTAATTAAAGCTGTAATTTTCCCAGTTGCTTGACATCATAATGAAGTGTCCAGTCACTATCTATAGCTCTTTTCTCGTAAAAGAGTGCAAATATTCTTCAATCTATTTATTGGAGAGGGGGGAAAAAAATGAAATTAAATTAATAATAACGGTTGATATAGACTGAAATGCAACTGTTTTATGTATTCAATCCCCCATATATACTTATATCTACAACGTGTAGATGTAGGCAGATGAAAGAATATCAGGGAAAGAAAGAATCAACAACAGTATGCTTTGATTCAAATAGTGAGCTGCACACACTGAACACCTCTGAATTAGGTGTTATGACTCTGTCCTATTATCCTTAAACAACCTATACCTGGGCGATATACCGATACCGAGTACATGAGACAAACACCTTAACACACACCCACACAGTCGCACTCCTCATTTCATTTCATTTCCACACCACAACACACACACACACACACACACACACACACACACACACAGTTTTACAGATCATTGTGAGGACAACGAAAAGCAAATAATGAATTTCACAAATCAAATAATATTCGCTTATTCCTTTCACACTCTCTACAAAGTATTATTGTACTTTACTTGAGTATTTCTGATTTCCAATACTTTTATACTCTACTACATAGTACATACTACTACTTTTACTCTTGTAGATTTTAATTATTATTAGAAGACACACAAGCACATTGTGAGCTTTTAGATCTGCTATATTTTCAAGATCTTTTTTTATACATTTGAAAACTTTAACTGGGACATTGTATATAATGAGTACTTTTACTTTTGGTACTTTATGTACATTTTAATGTCAATACTTTTGTACTTTTACTCAAGTACACTTTGAATTCTGGACGTTTACCTAACGTAACGCGTATTTATAGTTTGCAGAACTGATACTTTTACTTAATTAAAACATTTGAGTACATTTTCCACCACTGATGATAACAATTGAATTGGCTTTGCACTTTCAACCTGGCATGCTTGTTTTTCTACATCACTAGCTTGTAGATCGGCAATTTTCACACAAGTATGAAAAAGAGCTCAACTGGTTAGAACAATGGGGAATTTTACGTGTGTACTCACTACATCTACACTACAATTCTTTATTCTTTATTTTAATTTTTAAATTGGTCATGCGGTTGTATTTGTGGTGAGATTTCTCAGGCATAGTATTCATACATTCAAATCTGGAAGAATATAAGATCCTCAAAGCGCTCCCCGTTTTTACGGAATACAAATAAACGAAGGAGAATAATATATATATATATAAATATGTATTTACATGTAAAAAAAAATATGTTTCGAGAAAAGTATAGGAAATTCATTCAAAGCCTGCACCCGAGTCGTGGTATCCAGAGCTCAACCATGCACAGCCTGAGCAGCGAACACACACAGACAATACAAGGACCATCCAAACAAATGGCCATAGCCTCCCCTTAACCTAATGTATTCATTCAAACCCAGTTCCCTGTGAATGATATCATTGTTGATGAAAATGCATGAACAGTCGTCTCACAGGCCCAGCCTATCAGAGATCGCTGTGAGTCTCCCCCGAAGACACTGTACTCTTGATTTGTTTAACTGGCTCTCTCTCTCTCACACACACGCGTGCACAGAAGCATGCATGTACGTACGCACACACACACACACACACACACACACACACACACACACACACACACACACACACACACACACACACACACACACACACACACACACACACACACACACACACACACACACACACACACACACACACACACACACACACACACACACACACACACACACACACACACACACACACGCGTCTCTCCCTCTGTCTCTCTTTGTCGACAACATGAAACAGACATGAGACCCTGTGTTGCCGAGGAGTCAAGCTGGCTGAGTCCTGAGACACTGGCTCTCTAATCCAGTGGTGGGGTTTTTTTTCAAAGCCAGATGAGAGACCAATGGAGTGCAGACAAGTACAGATTGTAGTGGAGCAGCTAAGCTATGGTAAAATATTTGGGCCCAGCGCAGATGGGGATTTGGCCACCCCCAAAAGAGCACACTTCACTAGACGCCATTTGTGTGTGTGAATATATGGGGGGCGATGCCGAGCTCGGTTCAAATCGGGCGTTTAGGGGAAATGTGAGGACAATTTGAATAACCAGGTAAACTGCTGTAATAAATGGCAGAATGTTTCAATATTTTTACCCGTCTTTTCCTGTGTTGCAGTGAGCTGCAGCGACAGAGTCACGGGTTCATTTTTGAAAAACATTACAAAATAAATAGAAAATTAAAAAAAGACACAATATATATATATATATACAATAGTTCTGGTGTAACGAAGCAATACACACATTTGTAATTAGACTTATAGGAATCAATAAAAAAAAAACAGGATAATAATTAGTAGATGGAAAGGCTCTTTATGTGAATTAATTTATATATATATTTTTAAATATTTAAATATTTTATGCAGCAGTCTTTTTAAAGCAGTTTTAAATATTAAACTAAGAAATTATATTATTGTTATAACCATGTTTTGTTTTTATTACTAAAGGGAAGGGCCCGCCAAAATATACATTCTAGCAATTATAATACTCATTTCCATTTTTCTCTGGCGTTTGTTTTGGCTATGCTCATCAGGGAATGTAAGCTAAATCCAGCTTTGCCCACAGAGGCCACAGCGCGCTTCACTCCCAGCCATTTACAGACCTTTTGCAGCTCCATTAGCTGTCCGGGCCATTTGAGTGGATGGTACGCCGCCCTCATGGGACGCCACTGTAGGCTCTTTGAAAGTGACCGATTGTACGATTTGGAGGATAAAGTTTGCAGCGAAATAGACGAATACTGGACAACTCACCCCGGTGCTTGCCCGTTTTTTCTCCCGGAATTGTCACCAGTGAGGGGGATAACTTTGTAATATGCTATTGGCAGTTTGTATTCTTTTTGGAAAAATATAAAAAGATACTCCTGTGGAAAGGCTATATTATTTTACTTATATTGACCCTATAAACAATTTAGTATTATTTAGTATATGCAAGGTTTTGCCCACTCAAATGGTACCTCGTCAGATAATTCCAACATATCCTACAACAACTTCTGTGAACAGACTTCACTGTAGTAGCTTTTCATAAATTATATTTGTACTTAGGCTGTTCTGCTGTCATGAAAGTTTATTCGTTAGAGAAATTCAAAGTCCAGCCGTCTGCTGTCCAGCCTCTCCCACCCCTCACTGGGGAACATTCTGGGAGGAAAACAGAAACGGGGCGAGTCTTCTTGTTACCAAATAGACCCCCATTGTAATTGTCACCAGTCATCGAAACAGGGCCTTATTCTTTCAGCTCCCCTCCCCCTGCTCATTCTTTGTGACTTCACACAGCCATATTTATTTGCAAGTGATGAAAATTAGATAAAACGCTCCCAAGGATATTTCATGCCGAGAGGGGGGAGGGAAGATGTTTATCTCTTTCGGGGTCTGTTTACTTTGTTCATCGACAGGAATATTAACAGGAATCCAACATTTAGTGTTGCAGTCTAATCCCAGTGATTAAGACCTGCTGACAGTTGAAGGTAAAGTTTATTGTTACGTGGGGACCCATGGCTGTGCTGCCATATTAAAAAAAAAAACTGGCCCTGCATGCAGAGCTTGGCTGTGAAATCAGACACAGGAGAGGAGCTCAGATCAAAGGCCTGCCCTGCGAGGGACCACTACTGTGTACGGCTGGGACATTTAGCCGTGGGAGTGTGTGTGAAATGTGTGCATATTATGTGCAGCATGCGTTTTAAGTGGGGTTTTTCTGTGTCCACACTTATAATACATACACACTTGCCCTCGCGAACAAGTATACTGTATGTGCATACCAAATACACGCCCGAAGGGAAATGCTTGTGTTACTGTTCGGGGTCGCGCACACGCAGTGGCAAACGCACCAATGAAATGTAGTGCATTTTGTCCACAAGAAAAGACACACTCATACACATGCACACACAAACCAAAGAAAAGACACACTCATACACATGCACACACAAACCAAAGAAAAGACACACTCATACACATGCACACACAAACCAAAAGAAGGGAGAGGAAAAAAAACAAGAAAATGTGAAAAACGCACAGAATGATTGTTTTCAGGGCATTGCAACATGAACCACACTTCCTGCCACAGATACATTCCAGTTCCACCAACCCG
This sequence comes from Protomyctophum parallelum, assembly GCF_964188405.1. Classification (NCBI taxonomy): domain Eukaryota; kingdom Metazoa; phylum Chordata; class Actinopteri; order Myctophiformes; family Myctophidae; genus Protomyctophum; species Protomyctophum parallelum. The sequence continues at coordinate 3,632,197 of NC_139701.1, read as the reverse complement.
TTATAGGGAAGAAAAAAACAAAAACACCATCCATTTTTTTCCGTGCACCCCGATGTCCAATCAGATGCTCCGGTTTGGGAGATGAAAATGCCACTTTTCCTGCAGGCAGCCCCAGGCATGTCATTAGGAGGGAAATTTGATGCCCCGTACGGTACAAGTGCTTTGGAACTATCAAGTGCAGTAGAAGTGAAAACTCATCACTTTTCCCCCAAATTTCACCCTGTCCTTGACTTAAGTGGCTTTGCTCCCATTGTCAGAGAGAGAGAAAGACAGTGAGAGAGAGAGAGACAGTGAGAGAGAGAGAGATAGAGAGAGAGAGAGAGAGAGAGAGAGAGAGAGAGAGAGAGAGAGAGAGAGAGAGAGAGAGAGAGAGAGAAAGACAGTGAGAGAGAGAGAGACAGTGAGAGAGAGAGAGATAGAGAGAGAGAGAGAGAGAGAGAGAGAGAGAGAGAGAGAGAGAGAGAGAGAGAGAGAGAGAGAGAGAGAGAGAAAGACAGTGAGAGAGAGAGAGACAGTGAGAGAGAGAGAGAGAGAGACAGTGAGAGAGAGAGAGAGAGAGAGAGAGAGAGGGGGGGTCTTCTAGGATTAGGCCTTTAGGTGTCACTGTACTTTCAAGAATCCATCCTGGCCTCTCTCGCTCGTACACACACACACACACACACACACACACACACACACACACACACACACACACACACACACACACACACACACACACACACACACACACACACACACACACACACACACACACACACACACACACACACACACACACACACACACACACACACGCACACACACACACAAAATGGTGTCTCACTGGGGTGTCTATTGTTCAAGGGGCCTGCTCTGGGTTTCCAGCCTGCATCGTGGACACACAGTGGGCCCTGTGCTCCACTGAGTTCCACTGTCTCCAGAGAGCCGTGATTAATGGCCAAAGCAACAACTTCTGAGTCGCCCCCAAAATCACATTTCTCAGCGAGACGTCAATCCATACCAGAACTTTATGGATTGACTGCATGCCAGGGAGTGTTCTTTCATCCCCCAGTAGAACAAACTGGTTATTTCTATTTTTGTATTTTTTTTTATAGTTTGTTTTTTGTTCAAACTATTTCATATTTCTTTGTACACATAGCAAGACTGCTGCAATGTGACCGCAACAGAACTGCAAGCGAGGCCAGCTTAGGAAGAGGAAAATGAAGGCTTTTTTATAAGGTGTAATTGCGACAAATTATACCAGTGTTCAGTTGTAATAAACCTTGTAATTCCATTCTCGCAGACGAGGTACTTTCTTTTTTTTCCAAGGCACAAGAAAGTGGGCGAAAAAAAAAGGGATGAAAAGCGACTTTTTAAAGTCTTGACATTACACATTCAATGCCGCGAGAACAAAGCGGCTCACATAAATGCATCCATATGCGCACTGTTTGTGGCTACGCATACTTCTATTCAAGGAAAAACATGCGGTTTTATGCCGAAATACTTAGTATTCAGAAAATAACCTTTGTAGATGAGAAGATTCGAAACAGTTTCCCTTTCCTTCCCTCTCCTCGCTGCCTCCCACCACCCACCCTCCCTCCCTCCCTCCTTCCCCCCCCCCCCCCCCCCCCCCCGAGCATGAGTTTCCTGCTGCATCACCCCAGATAGAAATCTACAGTCTGTGCTGCGTTCAGGACTAATCAAGCCTGGCATTGTTATGCTGTTTATATTCATATAGTCAATACGCTGAAAAAAAAACCAAGGACAGGTATATAATATAATCACAGGGCAGCAGGCAGACAACTGTATACTACTGTATGGAAACCCCGCTGTAAACACAGGCTGATAAACAACACAGAGTGTGAGCTCTGTGTGTGTGTGTGTGTGTGTGTGTGTGTGTGTGTGTGTGTGTGTGTGTGTGTGTGTGTGTGTGTGTGTGTGTGTGTGTGTGTGTCAGTGTTGTTTTAGTTACAGTCATCGTCTCTTGAATAGCTTTCCTTTTAGTCGCATTTTAGTCACCTGGAATGTTTTAGTGTTTAGTCTAGATATTAGTTGACTAAATATCATAAGATTTTAGTCGACTAAATCTACGGTTGATTCAGTCGAACAAAATGTATTTTGGCGGGCCTTGATGCCGTTGTAATGACTGATTTTACACTTGCTTAAAATAGCCGATCGGCTATTTTCAGCATGCAACCAAGCATGAAGCAGATACTGGATCTCTTCTCCATTAGTCCCTTCCAACATTTTAGTCTAGTTTTTATTTGTTGACGAAATGTGAGTATATTTAGTCTTAGTTTTAGTCATCATGGCTTAGTTTTCATTTAGTTTCCATTTAGTTTTCATCAGTGGAAAAAGGTAGTCAACGAAGTTTTTTAGTCATAGTTTTAGTCGACGAAAACAACACTGGTGTGTGTGTGTGTGTGTGTGCGTGTGTATGTGCGCGTGTATGTGCGCGAGTTAGGTTGAGGTTTGGCTCTGCGTTGAATGTGTGTATATTTCTCCGTGGGTATAGAGTGGAGGAAGAGTCCCGTTAGGAGGTTCTCCTGTTGTCGGGGTATATCCTTCCCACCTCGTTAGGACTCTTAACGGGCCATTGTTTGTGCAGCGGAGAGGAGCTTTATGTGCAAGCTGCAAATGAAGCTTAAGCACCCGTAGGAGCCTCGCCGGGCCGGGCCGGGGCACGTTAGAAACACAGTGAGGGGGTTCACCGGGCCAGAGCCGGGCTGGGGCACGTTAGAAACACAGTGAGGGGGTTCACCGGGCCAGAGCGGGACGGATGGATGGACGTGCTGCTGCGAAAAGCTCCCGTTGCAGGCTGGTACGTACGCTCGTCAAAAAACACGGCATTGCTCATATCTCGGCATAATGAGACCTGATTTAGTTTAAATTCATTTGTTTAACCTGTAGAAGCAGATACACCTGTTTGAGGTACTAGTATTTTTGATCATCAATAGAGAAGAGAAGCAGTTTTTCCCCCCTTGTGTGTATTGTATGTATATTGTCTTGTTTTGTATTGTCTGTATTGTCAATTGTCAGTCGTTTCGTTTTCATGTTTGTCTGATTAAAATTCAACAAAAAGTAAATTGAAAAAAAAACAAAAAAAACACGGCATGTTAAACACAGATGGAGCTGTTGGATTGAAAATGAGGCATTTTTTTTAAATGCCAGCTCGACACAATGGTATAACCCCCGACCATTCTGACCTGAGATCAGATTCTAGAAATGTCAGTCGCTCTTCGATTTTTAAAAAATAGCAGACCTACAAGCTCGTATCGCGCCACTCGGTGGCGCGATATGAGCTTGTAGATCTGCTATTTTTAAATAGCTAAAGCATAACATGATGCTGACACCAAAATGGGTGCCCCGTCAGAATGGGTTAAACCCATATAGCCAGGCCTCCGTACAGTAGGTCTCCTCCTTGTGGCCCTTTATACGCTAAATGCATTTGGCAGAAACAGCCGATATACAAACTCACAAACACACTCACAAACTGCGACGCCCGCTGGCCTATAGTGGTCCAGCTGGCGGACGCCATGCACGTATAGCTCTGGCCTCGCGTGTTCGAGTCCCGTTCATGACGACCTTTGCTGCATGTCTCTCTCTCCCTCCCTCCCTCTTTCCTGTCCGTCTTCACTGTATGTATAACTATGAATAAAGGCACAAAAACTTAAAAATAAATAATATAAACAAAAATGTTTGTAGCTTATAGATCCACTATTTTTGTAGATCAGCCTTTTTCACCAATTGTGGGAGGGGGAAATTTAGTTATGAGAAAGTCACTGTAAATGTTAAAATTAACATCTCCGATTCTCGGTAGGATTGGGTAAGTCGAGGGCAGTGTAGTGCTCTGCCCCGGCTCTGCTCTGAAAACATTCATTGTAGATTCTGTACGAGAGAGAAACATCCAATAACAGCAGCTCTCTCTCTCTCTCTCTCTCTCTAGCCTCCCACCCTCCATGTCTCACGCTTTCTGTCGCCCCTTGCTACTACTTTATGCTCCTACTGGAAATTAGCCGGGAGACAAAGAAGGCATGTGTTTTGCGACACGGCATGTACTAACTGTACCGTACATGTACTAACTGTACCGTACATGTACTAACTGTACCGTACATGTACTAACTGTACCGGCGTAGCTGGGATTTCCGGCGCTCGACCTCCCAGGCACGGCTGCAAAGGTAATTAAAACTCATTCTGGATTCTGCGCACCTCGCAGGCTGTCGGGTGCCGTTGGAGGCTATACTTTAGGACACAAAGGCATTCTTGGCACTTTTTTCCCCCTTTTTTTTTTAGGTGTGTCGTGTGTGTGTGTGTGTGTGTGTGTGTGTGTGTGTGTGTGTGTGTGTGTGTGTGTGTGTGTGTGTGTGTGTGTGTGTGTGTGTGGAGGTAGGGGGTGGGCTGGGCATTATAGCTTATAGCTCCATTTCTGTATATACTGTATGTGTGACGAAGATCGAGACAGAGAGAGGAGGGGAAGTGAGAGTGAATATGGACGCTTATTGAACCGTGTGTGTGTGTGTGTGTGTGTGTGTGTGTGTGTAGAGCAGTCAGTAGAGTCTACAGGGGAGTGTGTTTAAGCGGAGATAGGCAGCAGCCTGTACAGGAGGCTTTGTGACCTAGATTGAGCTGAGAGGGAGAATGGGAGCGATAACCGGAGAAAAGGAGCGAGAGAGAGAGAGAGAGAGAGAGAGAGAGAGAGAGACAGAGACAGACAGAGAGAGAGAGAGAGAGAGAGGGCGTGCACCAGAAAGCGAGGTATATAGGTATAGGGAGGGAGAGAATGAGCGATGAATGACAAAAAAAAGGAATAAGTGAGGCGGGGAGAAAGGGAGATAGAGCGAGAGGGGGAGGGAGAAATTCAGAGGGGGGGGGGGGGGGGGGGGGGCGTTGGGTTTCAAATGGTGCGTGCTACTGGCCGCGGGTTGCCAGATGACCTTGGGCATGTCACACTGCCATCTGCTCCCTCTCTATGGCCTGTCAGCGCACCTCCAACCCCAGTTCAAACACCACATTCCAGCTCCCCATCACACGCCAAGCCTGGGCCAACCCATCACTGCGACAGAGAGAGGCCGGTAGAGAGACAGAGAGAGAGAGAGAGAGAGAGAGAGAGAGAGATGAAAAACCAGGAGATGGAATTGCCAGCGCTCGGTGCTCTGAGACTGAGGGAGGGGGAGAGTGAGAGAGACACAGAGAAAGAGAGAGAGATAGAGAGAGACACAGAGAAAGAGAGAAAGAGAGAGAGAGACAGACACAGAGAGAGAGAGAGAACTGACCTTCCCCCCCCCCCCCCCCCCCCTGAACAGGCCGTCTCTAGGAGCTGATATTGTTATCAATACATGCCTCCCCAGACGGCCACCACAGCTACAACAACACCACGGAAGCCACCGTCCATCACCCCGCGCCACATAGAGGTGCTAACGTTGACATCCTTACGGGCCCGTACGGGGCATCGGGTTGCACTTGTTGTGCACATAAATGAGCGCGCGCGCAACGCTCATGAAATCATGTGGCAGCGACCGGCTCCTCCAGGGTGCACGGGGCTCGATGCTCAGCAGCGGCCTGGTCTACCAGGCTAGAGCAAGGCAGGCAGGCAGGCGGCTGGCTGTGCGGACGGGACAGCCTGCCGTGCTGCGGTTCTGGTTTTGGGAATGAGGAGAAAGCAAGCCGGGACAAAGACTTTTTTTTCTCCTTTTTTTTTGTATGCAGTTTTCTTATTTCCCATTTAGCTTAATGTAACTTACTTTGCGTCTGCGCTTTAAACAGTTTGTGTGTTGTTGTTTTTTATGATGTGTAATCTTTTCTCTTATTTCCTTATTTTTGTACAAATAAATAAATTATTGGAAGGGCTACAATGGGGATCTGTGTTTACACTTTGCTAGGATATGCATGCACGCACACATGCACGCAAGCGTGCACGTGCACACACACACACACACACGTAGTGCACACACACACACACACACACACACACACACACACACACACACACACACACACGTAGCACACACACGTAGCGTACACACACACACTCACTCACTCAGAGCAAGGGTGTAATACCTGCAGCTTAGTGGTTGTTGCCAGTAGAGAGATTACATAAACTACAAAGAGAGTAAATACAATAGCAAACTACTGTATAAATTGTACTGTGCAATTTGGTTTAAAAAATGCTCTGTATGTCAAACATGTGGTAGATAATACCTTTAAAGAGCTAGGCTAGTCTCAGCTGTCAAATATCATATTAAACCTATTTGGGGTGGGAACCCCTTTTGGTGTTAGCATTATGTTATGATAATGATAATGATAATGAATTTATTTATATAGCACATTTCAAGACAGTCACAAAGTGCTTTACATAACAGGATAAAAACAACAACGTAGTCACAGCTACAACAAGGCATCAATAAGTGGACAACGTAGAAGCATACACACAAAAATAGAGTATGCAAAAAGGAAAATTAAGAGAAAGCCTTAACGTAAAGGTGGGTTTTTAAAAGGGTTTTAAAACATGACACAGATTTAGCAAGTCTTAAATGAATAGGTAGGGCATTCCATAGTTTGGGAGCCTGGATTGAAATGCTTTAGCTATTGAAAAATAGCAGATCTACACAGAGTGGCGCGTTACGCGCTACAAGCTTGTAGGTCTGCTATTTTTGAAAAATCCAAGAACCACTGACATAGAAACATAGCTTTTTCAGAAAACTGTCAGGATGTATTAGACATTTTTAGGATCTGATCTCAGGTCAGAATGGGTTAAGACTGAAATACCATGATTCTAGATCTGTCCCACTGGCAGGTCAGCAGTGATGGAATAATTAACTACTCATATGTTTTACTTAAGTAAAAGTATAGCAATACTGCAATGTAGATATAGGGCTCCATCTTGCGCCACCCTTATCCCTCATCGTCTATTTTCAAATATATTTATATATATTTTCAAATATATATATATGGCTGAAGTGGTTAATGTACTGTATGTTTTGTAATGAAAATCTCCAAAAATAATACAAGTTTTGATATAACTGTAGTGGAGTAAAAAGTACAATGTTTGTCTCTGAGAACTCCAGTAAAGTAAAAGTACAGTATCTCAACATTATATTCAAGTACAGTACTTGAGTAAATGCTTAGTTACTTTACACCACTGGTCCCCAAACGGTTTCATGTCAAGGACCCCCAAATTGACACTAATTAGCCCTGCGGACCCCCATTTGAAGAGATATGCCAAGGACCCCCAGTTTGACATGCATTAGTCTACAGACCGCCATTTCATGGCATTTCTATCTCTGAGACCCCGATTTAACTCTGAGAGTATAAATGGAAAATCATTTAGCTGGGGTTGCAAACTATCATTTAGCTGAAGGGGACCCCCTAGAACTCCCTCAAGGACCCCTAGGGGTCCCCGGACCCCACTTTGGGAACCACTGCTTTACGCCACGACAGATCAGTGATGTCATACTGATGATGCCTAACCTGATGGAGAATGAATCAGTGGTGACAGAAGCACGGTGGCTCAGGGGTAGAGTGCCTGGATGGTAACCGTAAGGTTGCCAGTTCGAACCCGGGCTCCCCCAGAGTTACTGTCCAAGTGTCCTTGAGCAAGACACTGAAGCCCTAATTGCTCCCGATGTGCTAGTTGGTGCCTTGCATGGTTTCCGCTGCCATCGGTGTATGAATGTGTGTGTGAATGGGTGAATGTAATGCACAATCTCTGTAAAGCGCCTTGGATAAAGGCGCTATATAAATGCACCATTTACCATTTGCCATTTACCACCCACGGATGGAGTGGGTGGGTGGGGGACAGGACAGTTTTGTTTCTGTGGACTGTGGGCACATTGTGACTAGTTCAGGACAGTGAAAGCAAGCTCAGAACAAACACTGTCAATGCATGGAGTGGGTCTGCTCCTCGGGGTGTAAACTAAAGCATGCAGGCTGTGTGCACGCCCGCCTACTTTTGAATGTCTTCACTTTGACATTTTTTACCCAGCAACAGCGAGAGAGGTGGATGCATGACGAGCAATATGTATTTATTCTTTTATTTTTTTGGAGTGTGGAAATAATGGAGTGAGTCACTCCATCACTGTCGGTGTTAAAGCTGCAGGTTGTGCATAGTGATGACATTAAAGATTATTGCCGTTTTCTCATTCCTCTCTTCTTAAGACTTATAGTCATTCTTCTGTCTTTGATTTATGATGTTTTGCCTTTATAGTCGTCATAAATGTTTGCCACACACAACCCATAGCAACTCACACAACAGAACCACAACAGAAGTATGCACTTAAATTCCTCTTTCCCCAGGAGTCAGAATTAGTAAGGATTCCGCCTACCAGAACCATAATGCTAAAAGTATCCAGGGCAGCAGAGGGACTGAAATATTGGTTATACTAACTATGGTCAAGATGTACTGTAGAGGTACATCGAACAACATTTAACATTAATAATAACGAGAGAGAGAGAGAGAGAGAGAGAGAGAGAGAGAGAGAGAGAGAGAGACAGAGACAGAGACAGAGACAGAGACAGAGACAGAGACAGAGACAGAGACAGAGACAGAGACAGAGACAGAGACAGAGACAGGGATTAAACCCGTTAAGACCTGAAATAAATGTAGTGCAGCATTGGAGTCAAGCCCAATTGTTGACTTAATAGAACTAGCCCTTACCCGTTGTGATGATGATGATGATGATGATGATGATGATGATGATGATGATGATGATGATGATGATGATGTTCGACCTATGGGTGTAACACAAAAATGTTTAAAAATAAAAAAATATTATAAAGAAGAAAACAATAATTTAAAAGACAAAATAAAAAATAAATAAAAAAACATTGACATTGGTGTTACACTCAGCTTCCCATCATGCACCTGTAACCAGTTGTAGTTTACAGTGTGAAGCTCAACAGTACGTGCCACTTCGGGTCGGACATACATGGAGACCATACTGAGAGAACCGGACATACATACGGACAGACAGACACACATAGCTGTGCATAGGAGATGGTGTGCCACCTCTCAAAAAATAGCAGATGTACAAGCTTGCAGTGTAGCACGAAGTGACGAGCTTTGAGCTTGTACATCTGCTATTTTTCTACAGCCAACGTATGACACAAGTGCTTCCCCGGTTTGAATGGGTTAACATAAACGATATTAGGGCCCCTGTTTGTTAAGTCCCCGGATACATCCTGCATGTATACAGGGGGTAGCAGGTTTTTTTTTGTGCTAATTCAATTTACAATGTTGTATTATTATTATTATTTATAATGAATGAATTCATTCATTTTCTCATGCATTCATTCAGGGGGAGGGGCTCTTATTCAAAGCACTCTGTTAAATGACAATATGAGTCCGTTTGGGCGGCTTCTCTCATTGGTGGGTTTCAAAAGAAGAAAGTGAAGGCTGCTATTTAGGTCAAGGGAAAACCTCTTAAAATGTATTATTTCTGCTATGAAATAATTCCTTTCCGTCGCACATGCAGCTACTTACCGGTAAATGAATCATCATCGGGCTTCCTTTGAGGGGTTTGGGTGAAGTTTTTTTGACGGTCGTTAATGTATTCATTCATTCTTCCTGACGCAAGCCCCCCTCCCTCCCCCCCCTTCCCCCCCTTTTCACTTATCTCTGCCAAGTCAGGTGAGGTGCTGACGTTAAAGAAACAACTTAGTGCAACGCATCACGGGACCCTGCTAATAACGGCGGAGATAATGACACCTGTGAGGAACTCTTCCAACCCCAATTATGTGCGGAATAATTACAATTTAAGCTGCAGATGGCGGGGGGGGGGGGGGGGAGAAAAAAAGAAAAAGAAATGTGCCTAGATTTCTTTTAGTCTTCAACATTTCCCTCACGTAACCTCAGACTGTGCAAAACAGCAGATGCATACTTTCACCCACAGCCTCCAATTTTGTATCTCTGGGGATTGGGGGGGTGATTCTACGCTGACCAGACCTCGGTCTCTCTTAGCGTTCCCCGTACTTCAGTGACTGATATGGAGGGGAAGTGAGACCCTGACCCCCCCTGACATAGGGAAATTGCTCTGACCTCTCAGCGCTTTGGGGAGGAAGAGAGGTCCATGGCAGCAGATAGTCTGCCATGGAAGCCTGTTCTGACCCCCACGACCTTTTGGGAGAGTGGAGGGGGGGAGGGGGGGAGGGGGGGGGGGGGGGGGGGGGGGGCAGTCTTTTGTACACACACACACTCTTGGCCCTAGCTGGACGGATCGTGTTACCCCTTAGAAGCGACCGCTGCCTCTGTTTTGTGTCCTTTCAACTTTGCTCTGCATTTTCGTCCTCCTTGGGAGCCATGGAATGCCCTGGTCATTAACACCAGCAGCTTCGGCTGTACCAGCAACTAAAAGGTCCACATTCATAGCCATCCTGGAAACCAGATGTGCTGTTGCGTGTGCTACATGCACGTGCTGCTGTGTGTGTGTGTGTGTGTGTGTGTGTGTGTGTGTGTGTGTGTGTGTGTGTGTGTGTGTGCGTGCGTGCGTGCGCGCACACGGGTTTAGGTGGGAGAGAGGTTTTTGGTGGAGATTGAGTGAAATTGAAAGTGGTTCTGCTGCACTGGAGTTGGCCCTGAGTGTGTGTGTGTGTGTGTGTGTGTGTGTGTGTGTGTGTGTGTGTGAGTGTGTGTGTGTCTGTGCACGTGCAAGTGTGCCTCAGGGCCCAACTGGCATACAGGTCAATGCAAGAGCACTCCTGACCCAGGATAAAGGAGATGGGGGGGGGGGGCTATCACACACCCAAATTTCCACAAACAAACGTGTGTGAGTGCAGTAGCTATGCATATTGAACCTCATCTGACTGATGTCAGCATCAGACAGATGAGGTTCAATATGCATAGCATATCACAACATCACAACATGAGCTGTAGGCTACACTGGCACAGTCAAGGTTATAGCCTTGCTCTGCAGTGTTCATACTCAGAGATGAGTGTAGACCTATACAGTGTTGTACCCGAACGCGTTCAAAGAACGATCGTTCACGAACTCGTTCACATTTAGGGTGAACGTGAACTGAACGTACTGTATTTCTGTTTGATGAACGTCATTGTGAACGCGTTCATTTCTGGCGTGTGTGAACGTCACTTTTTCACGTTCAACTTTCGTTCAAGAGTGAGTGTTTCAATAGTCTTCCAGGCGAAATCCCCGGCACTAAAACACACCCTAAACAGGCCTTAATATTTAGCTGAAAACCCACCATTAAGTCCCTATCCGACACAAATTAACTAATCTTTCTCAGCTGTCACTGGAGCGCGCATCTAGCTACTGCATGATGATCATGCACGCTGACAGACAGCAGCAGACACTGTCCCAACTCCTAACAAACACTGAGGGAACTTGTTGTTTGATTAAACATAATGTGCCACGAAAAATAGCTTCCAATAGCTTAGTTGGTTATTATCGCGTCGAGAAGGTACGTGTCCATAATATCGCCACGAACGGCCAACAAAAGACATCTCTCTTCCACAGTGAATGAATCGCAGTGATGCCTGATTTATTCTTCGCCGTACAATGTGTTCCGTGCTGAAAATAGCTGATATACAAGCTCACAACGCGTCGCGTCCGGACACGTTGTGAGCTTGTAGATCAGCCACCCCCAGCATGCGGAGATGCAGGCTCTGAGAACATTCAGAAACTTTTGCCTTCACAATAAAAGTATGTGCCCATTCGGTGGCATTTCACATTGCAAAAGAGCAATCTTTGTAAAATGTAAAAAATATAAAGCAAAAAAGAACGAAAAAGAACTATAATAGTTCATTTTTCAAACGATGAACTTTAGTTCAAAATTTTGGATGATGAACTATGAACGGAACTAGTTCATTTAAAAAAAATTGAACTGTGAACTGAACTAGTTCCTAAAAAAAAAGAACTTTCCCAACACTGGACCTATATGTACTGTATTTAACTTCAGTGGAATGAATTCCGAATATTGTGGATCATTTCTGAGTCTCTTAACACTCATGATGCTGCCAGAGTTTGTCAAAGGCACCAGAGAGCCAAGCAGATGGGCAGATCTTTTTTTTATGACGATTCAAGTTCATAATAACATTGCGTATATCTGCAATATTTAAAACTTTTTTGTCTTTCTTTTTGCTTTTTTTTTTTTTAAGCTCGCCACCACATGCTGGAGAAAGCTCTAATTAGAAAAGTTTCAATGCCAACCTTTCATTTCACTTTTTTTTGCAGGTGAATTCCAAGTCCGAAGACATTACCGTATAAGCCCTGCCAGCCAAAAAACACTGCCACCTGGAGAAAGACATCAGGGCATGCCAGAGCTAAGACAAAATGAAAATACATCGAATACATTTCAGAGTCAATTATTTCCTTCCGGTGAGATCCCCCGCTAACACTGGGCAAAACTGTTCTGTTTTGAAGTGGCAATCTATTTTGGCTAAATGATGTCATATGCAGGCTGTCAGGTGAGCCTGTGTGAAGCAGCGTCCTGATCCCAGCGCCTGGTCCCTCACGGCGGGAGACAAACGGCCTCTCCTTCCCATTCAGAGTGGAAGTAAAACCAGGGCCAGAAACAGCATTGGCAGCCAATCAGAAACTGCACCCAGAGCTGCGCTCTCGGGCAAGCTAGGGCGCCAAGTAAACTTTGTTGGGATTTTTCCACCTCTCCTCTCCTTCTCCCCAACTAAAGCAGTCATGCAGATACTTAATGTACTTAATGTACTCTGGTAATTTCAGGTTTTTCTTTTTAAGGTACTTTCAACGCTGGCCATTAAGCGAATGTGCGGTCATTTCCAGAGGATGCCAAGGAAACGACAGCGAGAGAGACTCTGGAGGGAGAATAGTGGACCCTCACTCGCTCCATTTAGGCCCCGTAAAGTCACAGATCTGTTCCCTCAATTCAGATTTTCACGACCTGCGCCGGGAAATCCATACGCCAGAGACAGCTTTATTATTAAATGCGCCTCACAGAGAGCTCAATGGCAGGATATTGCACAGAGAGGCCTATAACAGCTGAGCAATTTGAGTTAGGCAGCTGGTGCATGCAGGTACTGTAATCTTAATTCAATTCCCCTCAGCAGTGTAAAGTTCACTGTTGTTCTCCTCAAAGGAGTTTGAGATAATGCTTTTGGAAACCACTCCGAGTGTTGCAACTGCAAACGGTAGTGAGAGTCCAAATGAAGATTGCACATGGCATTTCTCACCATTTAGAAGTCACTCAACTTGGCAAGCGTGAATGCTCCACCACATTATATGCAAATCTGTAAAACCTGTCACACTTAGATTGTGAAAATGAGAACAAAGGCCTAGTCCAGAAAACAAACAGCCACAGGATAGTTTCTACACACTGCACTTTGATACTGTAGCTTTGAAAAATATTCTGGGATGTACTTCTTTGGCTTGGTGGCAGAAAGCAGACGCTGGATGGGAGCAGACAGTGGTTTGTGAGATTAGCCAAGGACAGTCTTACAAACATTTGGGATACAAACGCTGTTCTATATGGCTCGCCCTCTAGCCACCACACTGTAAAAAATACTATCTGGCAGCATTGTGACTTACAATGCAGTCTACGTATGTATGTACGTATGTATGCCATATAGGATATTTGCAAAAAAAAAATGTATATATATATACACCGGGATAGATTAAGACTCTCTAAGAAGTCCAAAGCAAGCACTATCAAACATTATCGTTGCTGTTGCGAGCTCTTTATCTCTAACGTAATTCAACTGCCCAATAGCTTCCGTTTTCCATCCGTGCATTTGTGCAGGAAAATGGCCCCTCTGTTATCCGCCATCTAAACGGCCATTAGCTGGACTAATCCAATTAGCCGAACAAGATCTGATGCAGCCTTCCATCGTCCTCCCATCACAGGAAACTGTAGAGGTTCACTGCATTCTGATCAGATGTATGGTGATTAATGGCCAGGCCCACAGTCTGTTGACAGGCTAGAAAATATGAATAAATCAACCTTGCATTTGGTGCTACGTACATTTGTCTGAATAACTGACACTTGGATAAATAAATTGGCCAACAGGTCCATCACCGAACTGAGTACACACACCTTTCACCCCAAATGGACGACGGAGAAGAGATGCTGTCAGAGCCGTACTGTACGTCACGCTCGCCACGTCAATAATGTTTTCACCTGACACTTTGCGTGGATCGCGTCTGCACGTCTGTCGGGGATAATGACCGGGGGAAAATATATATATTAGAGAATCTGCTGTGAATCACTTCAAATGTCATCGTAATTATGTTGATGTGCTGTCGAAGCGGTCACGCCTGACAGGAAATAGAAGCACATGATGTTGCGGTCGAAGGAGGAGGAAGTCTCAGAGGGCACCCCCCCCCCTCCCCCTCGTCCAGCAACGTGGGACAAGGTGTTGGGAGGACAGAAAATCCATAGGAAATCATTTCCAGGTCCAAACTGACCTTCAGTCTAGAGCAAAGTTAACTATGTCTTTCTTTGTATTTTAGTAATACTCGCACGCACGCACGCACTCACACACTCACACACGCACACACGCACACACGCACAAAACCTCCAAAACGAAAATAAAATAATTAAAAGGATAATGATAATACATCAAATCCTGTTCGTCATGTTATGTTTGAGACACCCACCCACTCACTGCTCACCCATAAGCCAATTGTTCAATAAGATGTGTAGGCCTATAAAATGTTGGTGAGCAAGCGGAGTTAAACAGAATGCAACACGTGTATGTTTGTGTGTACACACACACACACACACACACACACACACACACACACACACACACACACACACACACACACACACACACACACACACACACACACACACACACACACACACACACACACACACACACACACACACACACACACACACACACACACACACACACACACACACACAGTATAAAACACTGATTCGTGTCTCCAGACCATTTCTTTCCTAACATGTATTATGCTCCGTTCTCTCTCTCCTCATAACATTTGTTAGGTTTGGGCCGTGATGCTGCTCTGTAAATGTCAGGGCCACTCGTCTGGGTCCCACGGTTGTGAATACTTGAGTTTAAGTGCTGGGCTTTAAAGCCTCCATACATCATCTTAAAAGTGGGAGAAGAAGAAGAAGCGTCTCCATCCAGCACGGCGCGGCGGTGCAGTGCGCGGCACAATCACGCTGACAGCATGATTTGGATCCTGAGGTTGAACGCCATTCACACCCATAACAGGGCTGTAAAAGCCATAGATCCTGAGGTTGAACGCCATTCACACCCATAACAGGGCTGTAAAAGCCATAGATCCTGAGGTTGAACGCCATTCACACCCATAACAGGGCTGTAAAAGCCATAGCAGCCGAGTTAAATAGTGGATATCAATACACAGAACAGCCCTGTGTGGAGGACAAATAAAACAGAAAGTCATAAAACAACAGACGAAGGGAGGCACCAGGAGGAGGTAGAGAGACGGACGCGCAGAGAGAGAGAGAGAGAGAGAGAGAGAGAGAGAGAGAGAGAGAGAGAGAGAGAGAGAGAGAATGTGTATAGGAGAGACAGACAGAAACACAGACAGAGAGAGGGAGAGTATAGGAGAGAGAGTAGAGAGAGACAGAGAGAGAGACAGAGAGAGATGTGTATAGGAGAGACAGACAGAAACACAGACAGAGAGAGGGAGAGTATAGGAGAGAGAGTAGAGAGAGAGAGAGAGAGAGAGAGAGAGAATGTGTATAGGAGAGACAGACAGAAACACAGACAGAGAGAGGGAGAGTATATAGGAGAGAGAGTAGAGAGAGACAGAGAGAGAGACAGAGAGAGATGTGTATAGGAGAGACAGACAGAAACACAGACAGAGAGAGGGAGAGTATAGGAGAGAGAGTAGAGAGAGAGAGAGAGAGAGAGAGAGAGAGAGAGAGAGATGTGTATAGGAGAGACAGACAGAGACACAGACAGAGAGAGAGAGAGTATAGGAGAGAGTAGAGAGAGACAGACAGAGACAGAGAGAGGGAGAGTATAGGAGAGAGAGTAGAGAGAGAGAGAGAGAGAAAGAGAATGTAGGAGAGACAGACACAGACAGACAGACAGGCAGACGAAGAGAGCGATGCAGGGAGAGAAAAAAAAAGCCCCAATTGCTTAGTTGTGAGGTATATTTAAATGATCCCCCTTTGAAGTAAAATAAACAAATAAATAAATACATTAGCCTACATTAAAAACTTCAGGATACATATCAAGCCATAAATCTCAGAGACACAGGAATTAAAAAGCGTTGAAGAGGAA
>NC_139701.1:3595436-3615808 GCF_964188405.1 Protomyctophum parallelum | reverse complement strand
TACGGGCCCGTACGGGGCATCGGGTTGCACTTGTTGTGCACATAAATGAGCGCGCGCGCAACGCTCATGAAATCATGTGGCAGCGACCGGCTCCTCCAGGGTGCACGGGGCTCGATGCTCATCAGCGGCCTGGTCTACCAGGCTATAGCAAGGCAGGCAGGCAGGCGGCTGGCTGAGCGGACGGGACAGCTTGCCGTGCTGCGGTTCTGGTTTGGGAATGAGGAGAAAGCAAGCCGGGACAACGACTTTTTTTTCTCCTTTTTTTTTGTATGCAGTTTTCATTTTCTCCTGTTCTTATTTCCCATTTAGCTTAATGTTACTTACTTTGCGTCTGCGCTTTAAAACAGTTTGTGTGTTGTTGTTTTTTATGATGTGTAATCTTTTCTCTTATTTCCTTATTTTTGTACAAATAAATACATTATTGGAAGGGCTACAATGGGGATCTGTGTTTACACTTTGCTAGGATATGCATGCACGCACACATGCACGCAAGCGTGCACGTGCACACACACACACACACACACACACACAGAACACAGCGTAGCACATACACACACACACACACACACACACACAGCACACACACGTAGCACACACACGTAGCGTACACACACACTCACTCACTCAGAGCAAGGGTGTAATACCTGCAGCTTAGTGGTTGTTGCCAGTAGAGAGATTACATTAACTACAAAGAGAGTAAATACAATAGCAAACTACTGTATAAATTGTACTGTGCAATTTGGTTTAAAAAATGCTCTGTATGTCCAACATGTGGTAGAAGACACTAGGGATTAAAGAGCTAGGCTAGTCTCAGCTGTCAAATATCATATTAAACCTATTTGGGGCGGGAACCCCTTTTGGTGTTAGCATTATGTTATGATAATGATAATGATAATGAATTTATTTATATAGCACATTTCAAGACAGTCACAAAGTGCTTTACATAACAGGATAACAACAACAACAACAACAACAACAACGTAGTCACAGCTACAACAAGGTATCAATAAGTGGACAACGTAGAAGCATACACACAAAAATAGAGTATGCAAAAAGGAAAATTAAGAGAAAGCCTTAACGTAAAGGTGGGTTTTTAAAAGGGTTTTAAAACATGACACAGATTTAGTATTAAAGTATTAATAGCAAGTATTAAATGAATAGGTAGGGCATTCCATAGTTTGGGAGCCAGGATTGAAATGCTTTAGCTATTGAAAAATAGCAGATCTACACAGAGTGGCGCGTTACGCGCTACAAGCTTGTAGGTCTGCTATTTTTGAAAAATCCAAGAACCACTGACATAGAAACATAGCTTTTTCAGAAAACTGTCAGGATGTATTAGACATTTTTAGGATCTGATCTCAGGTCAGAATAAGACTGAAATACCATGATTCTAGATCTGTCCCACTGACAGGTCAGCAGTTATGGAAGAATTAACTATATGTTTTACTTAAGTAAAAGTATAGCAATACTGCAATGTAGATAATAGGGCTCCATCTTGCGCCACCCTTATCCCTCATCCCGAAACGTATTTGCCATTTTTTACTATTCTGAAAAACATTTAAAAATATTTCAACTAGCCGATCTACATCGAGACATTGTGAGCTTGTTGATCGGCTACTATTTAAAAAAAAATAGTTTAGGGATAAGGTTTAAGGGGTGGTGCAAGATATTGCCCATACTCAAAAATGTAGCCTATAGAAGTACTAAAAGTAGTCAATGTGCAGAATGTCCTCTTTTAGGAGTTCAAAATGTATACAAAATATCTTTTGAAAATAGAAGATTACAACCTCACAATGCATCGCATCGAGAGTTGGCACTTTGTAAGCTTGTAGATCGTCTATTTTCAAATATATTTATATATTTTTTCAAATATATATATATGGCTATACTCTGAGAGTATAAATGGAAAATCATTTAGCTGGGGTTGCAAACTATCATTTAGCTGGGGGACCCCCTAGAACTCCCTCAAGGACCCCTAGGGGTCCCCGGACCCCACTTTGGGAACCACTGCTTTACGCCACGACAGATCAGTGATGTCATACTGATGATGCCTAACCTGATGGAGAATGAATCAGTGGTGACAGAAGCACCCACGGATGGAGTGGGTGGGTGGGGGAGAGGACAGGACAGGACAGGACAGGACAGGACAGGACAGGACAGGACAGGACAGGACAGGACAGGACAGGACAGGACAGGACAGGACAGGACAGGACAGGACAGGACAGGACAGGACAGGACAGGACAGGACAGGACAGGACAGGACAGGACAGGACAGGACAGGACAGGACAGGACAGGACAGGACAGGACAGGACAGGACAGGACAGGACAGGACAGGACAGGACAGGACAGGACAGGACAGGACAGGTAAAATGGTAAATGGTGCATTTATATAGCGCCTTTATCCAAGGCGCTTTACAGAGATTGTGCATTACATTCACCCATTCACACACACATTCATACACCGATGGCAGCGGAAACCATGCAAGGCACCAACTAGCACATCGGGAGCAATTAGGGGTTCAGTGTCTTGCTCAAGGACACTTCGACAGTAACTCTGGGGGAGCCCGGGTTCGAACTGGCAACCTTACGGTTACCATCCAGGCACTCTACCCCTGAGCCACCGCCGCCCGACAGGACAGGACAGGACAGGACAGGACAGGACAGGACAGGACAGTTTTGTTTCTGTGGACTGTGGGCACATTGTGACTAGTTCAGGACAGTGAAAGCAAGCTCAGAACAAACACTGTCAATGCATGGAGTGGGTCTGCTCCTCAGGGTGTAAACTAAAGCATGCAGGCTGTGTGCACGCCCCGCCTACTTTTGAATGTCTTCACTTTGACATTTTTTACCCAGCAACAGCGAGAGAGGTGGATGCATGACGAGCAATATGTATTTATTATTTTATTTTTTTGGAGTGTGGAAATAATGGAGTGAGTCACTCCATCACTGTCGGTATTAAAGCTGCAGGTTGTGCATAGTGATGACATTAAAGATTATTGCCGTTTTCTCATTCCTCTCTTCTTAAGACTTATAGTCATTCTTCTGTCTTTGATTTATGATGTTTTGCCTTTATAGTCATCATAAATGTTTGCCACACACAACCCATAGCAACTCACACAACAGAACCACAACAGAAGTATGCACTTAAATTCCTCTTTCCCCAGGAGTCAGAATTAGTAAGGATTCCGCCTACCAGAACCATAATGCTAAAAGTATCCAGGGCAGCAGAGGGACTGAAATATTGGTTACACTAACTATGGTCAAGATGTACTGTAGAGGTACATCGAACAACATTTAACATTAATAATAACGAGAGAGAGAGAGAGAGAGAGAGAGAGAGAGAGAGAGAGAGAGAGAGAGAGAGAGAGAGAGAGAGAGAGAGAGAAAGAGAGAGAGAGAGAGAGAGAGAGGGATTAAACCCGTTTGCATTTGCACAGCATTGGGGTCAAGCCCAATTGTTGACTTAACAGAACTAGCCCTTACCCGTTGTGATGATGATGATGATGATGATGATGAGGATGATGATGAGGATGATGATGATGTTCGACCTATGGGTGTAACACAAAAATGTTTAAAAATAAAAAAATATTATAAAGAAGAAAACAATAATTTAAAAGACAAAATAAAAAATAAATAAAAATAAAAATAAACATTGACATTGGTGTTACACTCAGCTTCCCATCATGCACCTGCAACCAGTTGTAGTTTACAGTGTGAAGCTCAACAGTACGTGCCACTTCGGGTCGGACATACATGGAGACCATACCGAGAGAACCGGACATACATACGGACAGACAGACTGTGCATAGGAGATGGTGTGCCACCTCTCAAAAATAGCAGATGTACAAGCTTGCAGTGTAGCACGAAGTGACGAGCTTTGAGCTTGTACATCTGCTATGTTTCTACAGCCAACGTATGACACAAGTGCTTCCCCGGTTTGAATGGGTTAACATAAACGATATTAGGGCCTGATGCGCCATCCTGTGAGAGGGTTATCTAATAGTCCAATAAACAGGCTGTACACTTAAAATTATGGATTCACAAGATCTGGCATTTATTGATTGCCCACAATTATCCCAAATTCATGTGATATATACATGTGAACAGCAAAGACATATATGAAAGCAAATACGACCTGTTACGTCACGAATTCGGATTCGATCATATCAGTCCACAGATTTGGGGGCCCCGCGAAGCGCAGGCCAGAGAGGTTGTCTGACCCGGAGAATTCTGACGTGTCACTCTCTGCCCTGACAATATATACAGTAGCAATCTCTCCCTCACTGGAGTGACCTTGCATGCGCACAGCTCAGGCGGCACACTCTGAAAGTAATGGTAACTGCTTGAAGGGTCTACTTTACCCCACCAGGCCCCTGTTTGTTAAGTCCCCGGATACATCCTGCATGTATAGCAGGTTTTTTTGTGCTAATTCAATTTACAATGTTGTATTATTATTATTATTATTTATAATGAATGAATGAATTCATTCATTCATTCAGGGGGAGGGGACTCTTATTCAAAGCACTCTGTTAAATGACTATATGAGTCTGTTTGGGCGGCTTCTCTCATTGGTGGGTTTCAAAAGAAGAAAGTGAAGGCTGCTATTTAGGTCAAGGGAAAACCTCTTAAAATGTATTATTTCTGCTATGAAATAATTCCTTTCCGCCGCACATGCAGCTACTTACCGGTAAATGAATCATCATCGGGCTTCCTTTTCGAGGGGTTTGGGTGAAGTTTTTTTGACGGTCGTTAATGTATTCATTCATTCTTCATTCTTCCTGACGCAAGCCCCCCCCCCCCCCCCTTTTTCACTTATCTCTGCCAAGTCAGGTGAGGTGCTGACGTTAAAGAAACAACTTAGTGCAATGCATCACGGGACCCTGCTAATAACGGCGGAGATAATGACACCTGTGAGGAACTCTTCCAACCCCAATTATGTGCGGAATAATTACAATTTAAGCTGCAGATGGCGGCGGGGGGGGGGGAGAAAAAAAGAAAAATAAATGTGCCTAGATTTCTTTTAGTCTTCAACATTTCCCTCACGTAACCTCAGACTGTGCAAAACAGCAGATGCATACTTTCACCCACAGCCTCCAATTTTGTACCTCTGGGGATTGGGGGGGTGATTCTACGCTGACCAGACCTCGGTCTCTCTTAGCGTTCCCCGTACTTCAGTGACTGATATGGAGGGGAAGTGAGACCCTGACCCCCCCTGACATAGGGAAATTGCTCTGACCTCTCAGCGCTTTGGGGAGGAAGAGAGGTCCATGGCAGCATATAGTCTGCCATGGAAGCCTGTTCTGACCCCCACGACCTTTTGGGAGAGTGGAGGGGGGGGGGGGGGGGGCAGTCTTTTGTACACACACACACTCTTGGCCCTAGCTGGACGGATCGTGTTACCCCTTAGAAGCGACCGCTGCCTCTGTTTTGTGTCCTTTCAACTTTGCTCTGCATTTTCGTCCTCCTTGGGAGCCATGGAATGCCCTGGTCATTAACACCAGCAGCTTCGGCTGTACCAGCAAGTAAAAGGTCCACATTCATAGCCATCCTGGAAACCAGATGTGCTGTTGCGTGTGCTACATGCACGTGCTGCTGTGTGTGTGTGTGTGTGTGTGTGTGTGTGTGTGTGTGTGTGTGTGTGTGTGTGTGTGCGTGTGCGCACACGGGTTTAGGTGGGAGAGAGGTTTTTGGTGGAGATTGAGTGAAATTGAAAGTGGTTCTGCTGCACTGGAGTTGGCCCTGAGAGAGAGAGTGTTTGTGTGTGTGTGTGTGTGTGTGTGTGTGTGTGTGTGTGTGTGTGTCTGTGCACGTGTGCCTCAGGGCCCAACTGGCATACAGGTCAATGCAAGAGCACTCCTGACCCAGGATAAAGGAGATGGGGGGGGGGGGGGGGCTAACACAGTCAATCACACACCCAAATTTCCACAAAAGAACGTGTGTGAGTGCAGTAGCTATGCATATTGAACACCATCTGACTGATGTCGGCATCAGACAGATGAGGTTCAATATGCATAGCATATCACAACATCACAACATGAGCTGTAGGCTACACTGGAACAGTCAAGGTTAGCCTTGCTCTGCAGTGTTCATACTCAGAGATGAGTGTAGACCTATATGTACTGTATTTAACTTCAGTGGAATGAATTCCGAATATTGTGGATCATTTCTGAGTCTCTTAACACTCATGATGCTGCCAGAGTTTGTCAAAGGCACCAGAGAGCCAAGCAGATGGGCAGATCTTTTTTTATGACGATTCAAGTTCATAATAACATTGCGTAGAGATCTGCAATATTTAAAACTTTTTTGTCTTTCTTTTTGGTTTTTTTTTTTTTAAGCTCGCCACCACATGCTGGAGAAAGCTCTAATTAGAAAAGTTTCAATGCCAACCTTTCATTTCACTTTTTTTTGCAGGTGAATTCCAAGTCCGAAGACATTACCGTATAAGCCCTGCCAGCCAAAAAACACTGCCACCTGGAGAAAGACATCAGGGCATGCCAGAGCTAAGACAAAATGAAAATACATCCAATACATTTCAGAGTCAATTATTCCTTTCCGTGAGATCCCCCCCGCTAACACTGGGCAAAACTGTTCCATTTTGAAGTGGCAATCTATTTTGGCTAAATGATGTCATATGCAGGCTGTCAGGTGAGCCTGTGTGAAGCAGCGTCCTGATCCCAGCGCCTGGTCCCTCACGGTGGGAGACAAACGGCCTCTCCTTCCCATTCAGAGTGGAAGTAAAACCAGGGCCAGAAACAGCATTGGCAGCCAATCAGAAACTGCACCAGAGCTGCGCTCTCGGGCGAGCTAGGGCGCCAAGTAAACTTTGTTGGGATTTTTCCACCTCTCCTCTCCTCTCCTCTCCTTCTCCACAACTAAAACAGTCATGCAGATACTTAATGTACTTAATGTACTCTGGTAATTTCAGGTTTTTCTTTTTAAGGTACTTTCAACGCTGGCCATTAAGCGAATGTGCGGTCATTTCCAGAGGATGCCAAGGAAACGACAGCGAGAGAGACTCTGGAGGGAGAATAGTGGACCCTCACTCGCTCCATTAGGCCCCGTAAAGTCACAGATCTGTTCCCTCAATTCAGATTTTCACGACCTGCGCCGGGAAATCCATACGCCAGAGACAGCTTTATTATTAAATGCGCCTCACAGAGAGCTCAATGGCAGGATATTGCACAGAGAGGCCTATAACAGCTGAGCAATTTGAGTTAGGCAGCTGGTGCATGCAGGTACTGTAATCTTAATTCAATTCCCCTCAGCAGTGTAAAGTTCACTGTTGTTCTCCTCAAAGGAGTTTGAGATAATGCTTTTGGAAACCACTCCGAGTGTTGCAACTGCAAACGGTAGTGAGAGTCCAAATGAAGATTGCACATGGCATTTCTCACCATTTAGAAGTCACTCAACTGGCAAGCGTGAATGCTTCACCACATTATATGCAAATCTGTAAAACCTGTCACACTTAGATTGTGAAAATGAGAACAAAGGCCTAGTCCAGAAAACAAACAGCCACAGGATAGTTTCTACACACTGCACTTTGATACTGTAGCTTTGAAAAATATTCTGGGATGTACTTCTTTGGCTTGGTGGCAGAGAGCAGACGCTGGGATGGGAGCAGACAGTGGTTTGTGAGATTAGCCAAGGACGGTCTTACAAACATTTGGGATACAAACGCTGTTCTATATGGCTCGCCCTCTAGCCACCACACTGTAAAAAATACTATCTGGCAGCATTGTGACTTACAATGCAGTCTACGTATGTATGTACGTATGTATGCCATATAGGATATTTGCAAAAAAAAAATGTATATATATATACACCGGGATAGATTAAGACTCTCTAAGAAGTCCAAAGCAAGCACTATCAAACATTATCGTTGCTGTTGCGAGCTCTTTATCTCTAACGTAATTCAACTGCCCAATAGCTTCCGTTTTCCATCCGTGCATTTGTGCAGGAAAATGGCCCCTCTGTTATCCGCCATCTAAACGGCCATTAGCTGGACTAATCCAATTAGCCGAACAAGATCTGATGCAGCCTTCCATCGTCCTCCCATCACAGGAAACTGTAGAGGTTCACTGCATTCTGATCAGATGTATGGTGATTAATGGCCAGGCCCACAGTCTGTTGACAGGCTAGAAAATATGAATAAATCAACCTTGCATTTGGTGCTACGTACATTTGTCTGAATAACTGACACTTGGATAAATAAATTGGCCAACAGGTCCATCACCGAACTGAGTACACACACCTTTCACCCAAATGGACGACGGAGAAGAGATGCTGTCAGAGCCGTACTGTACGTCACCCTCGCCACGTCAATAATGTTTTCACCTGACACTTTGCGTGGATCGCGTCTGCACGTCTGTCGGGGATAATGACCGGGGGAAAATATATATATTAGAGAATCTGCTGTGAATCACTTCAAATGTCATCGTAATTATGTTGATGTGCTGTCGAAGCGGTCACGCCTGACAGGAAATAGAAGCACATGATGTTGCGGTCGAAGGAGGAGGAAGTCTCAGAGGGCACCCCCCCCCCCCTCCCCCTCGTCCAGCAACGTGGGACAAGGTGTTGGGAGGACAGAAAATCCATAGGAAATCATTTCCAGGTCCAAACTGACCTTCAGTCTAGAGCAAAGTTAACTATGTCTTTCTTTGTATTTTAGTAATACTCGCACGCACGCACGCACTCACACACTCACACACGCACACACGCACAAAACCTCCAAAACGAAAATAAAATAATTAAAAGGATAATGATAATACATCAAATCCTGTTCGTCATGTTATGTTTGAGACACCCACCCACTCACTGCTCACCCATAAGCCAATTGTTCAATAAGATGTGTAGGCCTATAAAATGTTGGTGAGCAAGCGGAGTTAAACAGAATGCAACATGTGTAACACACACACACACACACACACACACACACACACACACACACACACACACACACACACACACACACACACACACACACACACACACACACACACACACACACACACACACACACAGTATAAAACACTGATTTGTGTCTGCAGACCATTTCTTTCCTAACATGTATTATGCTCCGTTCTCTCTCTCCTCATAACATTTGTTAGGTTTGGGCCGTGATGCTGCTCTGTAAATGTCAGGGCCACTCGTCTGGGTCCCACGGTTGTGAATACTTGAGTTTAAGTGCTGGGCTTTAACCCATTCTTACCTGAGATCAGATTCATACGAGGTTTCCGCCAGACACACACTGGTCTGATGAACCCATTCTGACCTGAGATCAGATTCTAAAAATGTCAGTCGCTCTTCGATTTTTCAAAAATAGCAGACCTACAAGCTCGTATCGCGCCACTCGGTGGCGCGATATGAGCTTGTAGATCTGCTATTTTTCAATAGCTAAAGCATAACATGATGCCAACACCAAAATGGGTGCCCGTTCAGAATGGGTTAAAGCCTCCATACATCATCTTAAAAGTGGGAGAAGAAGAAGCGTCTCCATCCAGCACGGCGGCGGTGCAGAGCGCGGCACAATCACGCTGACAGCATGATTTGGATCCTGAGGTTGAACGCCATTCACACCCATAACAGGGCTGTAAAAGCCATAGATCCTGAGGTTGAACGCCATTCACACCCATAACAGGGCTGTAAAAGCCATAGATCCTGAGGTTGAACGCCATTCACACCCATAACAGGGCTGTAAAAGCCATAGATCCTGAGGTTGAACGCCATTCACACCCATAACAGGGCTGTAAAAGCCATAGCAGCCGAGTTAAATAGTGGATATCAATACACAGAACAGCCCTGTGTGGAGGACAAATAAAACAGAAAGTCATAAAACAACAGACGAAGGGAGGCACCAGGAGGAGGTAGAGAGACGGACGCGCAGAGAGAGAGAGAGAGAGAGAGAGAGAGAGAGAGAGAGAGAGAGAGAGAGAGAGAGAGAGAGAGAGAGAATGTGTATAGGAGAGACAGACAGAAACACAGACAGAGAGAGGGAGAGTAAAGGAGAGAGAGTAGAGAGAGACAGAGAGAGAGACAGAGAGAGATGTGTATAGGAGAGACAGACAGAAACACAGACAGAGAGAGGGAGAGTATAGGAGAGAGAGTAGAGAGAGAGAGAGAGAGAGAGAGAGAGAGAGAGAGAGAGAGAGAGAGAGAGAGAGAGAGAGAGAGAGATGTGTATAGGAGAGACAGACAGAAACACAGACAGAGAGAGGGAGAGTATAGGAGAGAGAGAGAGAGAGAGAGAGAGAGAGAGAGAGAGAGAGAGAGAGAGAGAGAGAGAGAGAGAGAGAGAGAGAGAGAGAGATGTGTATAGGAGAGACAGACAGAAACACAGACAGAGAGAGGGAGAGTATAGGAGAGAGAGTAGAGAGAGAGAGAGAGAGAGAGAGAGAGAGAGAGAGAGAGAGAGAGAGAGAGAGAGAGAGAGAGAGAGAGAGAGAGAGAGAGATGTGTATAGGAGAGACAGACAGAGACACAGACAGAGAGAGAGAGTATAGGAGAGAGTAGAGAGAGACAGACAGAGACAGAGAGAGGGAGAGTATAGGAGAGAGAGTAGAGAGAGAGAGAGAGAGAAAGAGAATGTAGGAGAGACAGACACAGACAGACAGACAGGCAGACGAAGAGAGCGATGCAGGGAGAGAGAAAAAAAAAGCCCCAATTGCTTAGTTGTGAGGTATATTTAAATGATCCCCCCTTTGAAGTAAAATAAACAAATAAATAAATACATTAGCCTACATTAAAAACTTCAGGATACATATCAAGCCATAAATCTCAGAGACACAGGAATTAAAAAGCGTTTGAAGAGGAATAACAGAACAGCAAACGTCATGCTGCGTTGAATGTCCGCCTCCTGCCCCCCCTCACCGCAGGAGTTCAAAAGAATAATAACTTTGCCCTCACTCATCGGCACCCAGAGAAGCGTTAGGGCGGCTTGTAATATAGTTTTTTTTTAATTAGTACCTCTAATCTGATCATTAAGGGCAGGGGGGGGGGGGAATCAGCATAGCTATATAACTCTGCACTTGGCTGATAATTGAAGTGACGGCGATGGCATGCCGAGCAAGTCACATCTGTCAAGTAGAATATTGTGTGTTCTCTAAAAACGTTATAGCTTACATCATTAGCAGAAGGCCAAAGGGCTGTTTGGGGAGACAGAGAGGGCATGTGGGAGGGAACTAAACACCACCGCCACGACCAAAACAAAATAAAACTTATGAGAAAAGAAAGTGTTAAGGTCTCCTCTCCACACACCAAGCGCAAATTCGGATTTGTAAGTGGCGTTTCTCTCCATCGGTTTTCCGAAAAACGCGGTCGGTGTGCAACCACCTTAACCCTCTAACACCCAGCGTTGCTTTTTAGCAACAATTTTATTTTATTTAATTACTATTCTTTTTTTTCTTTTTTTTTGTTCTTTTTTCACCTAAACGTCATCAGTGATGTTCATTGCAATGCCATTTCAATGCCATTGGTCATGATATTTGCATATAAATACCCCCCACAGAGGCTGAAATTCACACAAATTAAAAATGTCTGGACTTTTGAACATTTTTTAACCTAAGACTTTTGACCTTTACCTTTACACCCTTATCCCTAAACTTCTTTGCCATTTTTTTCCCTATTTAAAAAAAAAATAGTTCAAATAGCCTCTACAAGCTCACAACATGGCAATGTCGATCGGCTAGTTGAACTATTTTACAATGTTTTTTTTTTAAATAGTCAAATATGGCTAATACGTTAAGGGATATAAGGGGTAAGGTAAGACAGGCCCCGAAATCTATGACGGGTGTTTTCCTTCCTGACTTCAATAGCGGGAAAGGCTTCCGATACTTAACGGCGTCAACATTACAGACAACTAATGACTGGAAGGGTCCACACACAGCCAACCATAGCATGCATCAGTGATTATTATCAACCATTTTTTATTCCAAGAACCCCCAGAATGAGAAACTGCGATTACTACGCAAGCATATTTTCGTGGGCACAGTCCCGTGGATCGTTTCGTGCACACGCCCGCGGGGGTGACTATAGACCTGCACTGTGGTGAGCCTTATATGACAGAGAGACAGAGATGCTAGATATAGTAGATGTGCACATTATGGCCTCCAGCCAGAGGAGACAGTGGGGCGAGTGGAGGTAGTGCAGAAGAAGCATGGCTGCCGTAGTATAGTATATGGTGGCTGATGGAGAACAGATGGAAGGCGCAGGGGGTTGTGATTAGTGCTGCATGGGAAGCGGGCCTCCGCGGTGCTTACCGTCTAGTGGTGGCTGGCCTGAAGCAGCCTCCGTCTCCCTCTCTGTCCCCTCCTGTCCTGTCCTGTCCACGGCCACAGAGTCCCAGGGCTCTCTCCCTCTCCAACCCCCCCTCTACGCTCCACCCCTCCTCCAACTCGGAGAACACACATTTCTCAACAATCTCATTCTGGCATAAACAAGGCCTGCCTCCGTCCCTTTGGCATGAAAAAAAAGAAAAGAAAAACGTCTCTTGCGAAGGAATTACATGGTTCGTCTCATCGTTTACATCTGCACCATATACACCACACAGCTCGGAAATGATCTCGGAGGGCTGTGTTTATCACAGTCATCGACAGCTTGTTCACGTTGTCATTTCTGTCGTGACGCTGAGGTTAATATTGCCATTTGTTTTTGGCGCGCACCACACACACACACACACACACACACACACACACACACACACACACACACACACACACACACACACACACACACACACACACACACACACACACACACACACACACACACACACACACACACACACACACACACACACACACACACTCACACTCACACACACACCCTTCAATTCAACCATCATTCAGCACGGCACAATTTCTGCCACAGCCTTTCAGACGACTGAATTAGAGAAACCTGAGCCGCTGCCGATTGTAATCAAAGTGAATATAATGAGTCCAGTACAAAGACCGGCGCTATTACTCTGACCGGCTTAAAAATATCTTTCCCTTTATTTCTCTATCGTACTCTCTCTCTCTCTCTCTCTCTCTCTCTCTCTCTCTTCTCCAGCTAAATCTCTAGCAGTGCAAACATACACAAGAACTCAGGGTTGAGAGAGAGAGAGAGAGAGAGAGAGAGATTGTAACAACAGTAAATGGAGTCAGGTATAGAGGGGGAGGGGGGGGGGGGCCATAATACTAGCCTCCACAGTGGAGAACTCGCAAATGAACTAATCACCTGAGGGGATTCTTCTCAGCTTACTTAAAACAACCCCAAAGTTAAACACACATGCCTTCAAGAGTGTGTGTGTGTGTGTGTGTGTGTGTGTGTGTGTGTGTGTGTGGGTGTGCCCTGCTGTGCAGCTGGCAGAGGCGAGCAGCGGCCAGTCAACATAAGATGGCATCTGTTCTCTAGACCCTGGCAGGTCCAGAGACAGTTAACATGATGGAGTGGGAGAGGGAGCCGCCCTGAGCCAGGGATGGGACCAGTGTGCAGCAGCACACACAGTACTGACTGACTGGGCCCACACTTTGAGGTTTCCTCATTGTTTTTCTTTGCAATAATAAAGGGAAACTAAATGATATGTGACTGCAATTTGTAAGGAAAACACGGGGCCTGCTGCAAATTAGGCGTGTCCTTTTCCACAACGCTCCCATGTAAATATGAGTGGCTTTGGCTGCCCGACACACAGAGGGACAGAAACAGAACATGGACGGAGGAGGGAAAAGAGCTGCGTAGCTGTAAGAAATTAAACGAGTGCAGTTGGAGACCTCCAGCAGGCTTTCCCCAAGTTTAGATTACTGGATTTTATTGTATTTTATGTCCCTTGTTTTATATCCGTCTTGGAAACACAAATCTTTTTGCAAGGAGCTCGTTCTTGGGGGTTTAAATCGGTCCCTTTTCCCATTGGACTGAACAATGCTAAAAGTAGTATTGTACAATGACAGACAATGTAGACATAATATAGACAACATAACGTGAAACAAAAATAAACATAAATCAAAATGTCATAACAAGCCAAAACATTTTGTCCTAAAAAATTCTTCTTTGTATAACACACCGAAACAGAAATCGGTAGCTCACCCCCTACAGCCATTTCATCTGCATTGTGGAATTTTGTACAATAGCTCTGGCAAGACATCACATCTGAATTCCTCTCCTCCCTCCCCCTCCTTCCTACCTAGCGTCTGACAATGCCGGGCCACAGAGGCAGCTGCGCTACTAACACACTAGAAATTCTGTAAATTTCACACTCCGCTGCCTGCCTGGCTGCAAAAAAGAAAAGAAAAACGAGAGAGAGAGAGAGAAAAACTGGACCCTGATTTGGTGATCTGGCCTCTTGAGTCTCATCCAATGCACTCCCAGTCCCCACCCAAACACCCCCACCTCTTCCCATGCAGACCCTGTTTGGCTCCATTGCTGCATTCCTGTTTGAATGTTTAACCTACCCCCCCGCAATGCAACATCTTGAAGTCACCAGCTATGGGTCATTTGGAACTTTCAAACAAATCAGCCCCAAAGCTCAGATCACTGGCAATCTGCAATCTGCATTATGCTCCGGGATTCCATGGGGGGAAACCAATTACAGGACAGGGACAGGACTACAGGAAGAGGAGAGAGAGACTCAATGCAACATTGGATCCAGAGCTGAGATGACGGGGAAGATTCCATCCCTTTGTAATGACAGGTTATCATAATATATGTACACAGGTGGAGGCGAGGTAGTTGTGGGGGCCGGCCGGGGCCCCGGCACAAGATATATTATTGCGTGGGGGCCCCCTATCTGAAAGACCGCGGCTTCCATTATTTTCACGTAGGAGCCTGACGGCCTGTCATCTGCAGCACCGCCGAGATGCATTTTTCTCTCTCTTTTTGTATCGTGTGACGACATCTCAAACAGAGAGAGAAATCATGAAAATGCTCCCGCCGAGGAAAACACAGCACCCACCGCCCCTTTAATTCCAATCCGTCCGGCATTTACTTTAGAGATGAGCCGTGGTTGGGTTGCTGACACTATCAGGGGGATTAGTATGCATTCTGATGCTCCAAACGCCTAAAGGGGGCAACAGGAAACGTATTATTGATGGAAAATAAGAGGTCCAGCAATTCACAGGCCCTCCATTTTTTTCCCCCATGCAAGAGAAACATCATGTAAATTGCAGCGCCGTGGGTTGTTGCTGCGTCTCCATCAGAAGATCCTCGGCACACCCTTTTTTCTCCCCATCACTAGTGCTTGTATGAAATTTATAAAATGTCTTCTAAATCCTGACAGTTTTGTGTCAGGATTTGCGCCACATTTTCACGATTTCTTCAAAAATAGCAGACCTACAAGCTCGTAGCGCGCCACTCGGTGGCGCGCTATGAGCTTGTAGATCTGCTATAAAATGTCTTCTAAATCCTGACAGTTTTGTGTCAGGATTTGCGCCACATTTTCACGATTTCTTCAAAAATAGCAGACCTACAAGCTCGTAGCACGCCACTCGGTGGCGCGCTATGAGCTTGTAGATCTGCTATTTTTCAATAGCTAAATTATAACATAATGTTTAAAACACCAAAAGGGGTTCCTGCCCAAAATGGGTTAAATGAACAGTTAAGTGTTAATTTAAAGAGTGTACACATGTAATTGGTTACTGTGTACAAACTATATGCACAGCCTTGGAGTTTGATAAACCAACACTAAAGATTTTAGACTAAAACTCAGACATACTACGTATGTATATCTGTTGGGTAGAGAATCAAATACAAATATATAAATATATATGGTATATACAGTATTTGTTATTATATAAAGGCATTCGCCCAATTTATTGGAAATAATTCAAAGAGCATTTTGTTGTCTGGTATACATAAACACAATGTGTCATGGATGTATTAATTCATTTAAATAGATAACACCGTTTAGTCATTTAATAATTTAAGAATGTGCAGGATGTAAAACAACAAGTGTTGCCTTTATTTTTCTGAATCCAGCAGTGGGAAATTTGTCATCATTATTATTATTATAACTCTTATGCAGAACTACGTTTTCCAAATATACATTTTACAACTTTTTAAAAAACCACTAAACGACATTTCATAACATGACTTCAGGCCATGTTCTTCCTCATGGGGAAGTTAATGGCTAGTTATAATATTACAGTTATGTGTTGTGAGCTGTATTCACTGCACCACATGAATGCATGGCTGCAAAGCACACCACAATGTTCTCTAAGGTCACAGAGTCAGCCACTGGGAGTTGCCAAGCAACTGCTACTATAACACATCTGAAGGCAAATTAAATAATATATGTTATTCCCTAAAACTAGCTTGTGTTAATAATAATAATACAAAAAATACAAGCTATAATAAACACCCCTTATTACGGTAGCTTGATAACTCAGCACTCAGCACTCATGATAACTATTTTTTTTAAATGTATAATATGATGTATTGCCATGTTTTTTTTATCTTGCTTAATGTAAATCGCTCTGGATTAAGAGCATCTGCTAAATGCCTAAAGCCTAAATTGTAGCTTATTTTTACGCTCTTAAAGGATTTTACTGTGCAAATCTTTGAACAAACGAGTGGCATATCCGTAACTGAGATACTAAATACATTCTATAAGGATGTGTGTGTGTATGTGTGTGTACTGTATACTGTATATATATATATATATATATATATATATATATATATATATATATATATATATATATATATAAAACAATGGCTGGCTACAATACAGTGCTTGATTGATAAGTGGAACTCATGGTTTCATTATGTTGTACCTTGTGATTGTGGCCAGTGGGCTCGAATTGGGAGCTGGATGTTGTTTATCTCCATCGTAGTACATTAGCTGATTGATAATCTCTGGGTTGTTCTCCTTAATTACAGGCTTGATTGTAGATGAATATATGCCGACTTCGAGAAATGGAACAGACCAGTATAGCAGTTGTCCTTAACCCATTCTGACCGGGCACCCATTTTGGTGTCGGCATCATGTCGTGCTTTAGCTATTTAAAAATAGCAGATCTACAAGCTCATATCGCGCCACCGAGTGGCGCAATACGAGCTTGTAGGTCTGCTATTTTTGAAAAATTGAAGAACGACTGACATTTTTAGAATCTGATCTCAGGTCAGAATGGGTCAATCAGACCAATGTGTGTCCAGTGGAAACCTCGTATGAATCTGATCTCAAGTCAGAATGGGTTATACTTTTTCATGTCAAGGAAACCCCCCCAAAAAAATAATAGTTATGTATTTGGCCACGGACCCCATCTGGAAAAAGGTTTTGTGGAAGGGACCCCCATACAAGATTTATGTTAAAAAGAATATATATATATATAAATAAATAAAAATACAACTTCACAACACGTCACTTGTGGGCTTGTAGATTGGCTACTTTCAAATAGCCTAAGGGTTAAAGTGGTTATAAATGAGGTAACTATAGGGACCCCCTGGAACCCCCTCAAGGAGGGGTCCCTGGACCCCACTTTGAGAATGCACAGCAATGCTGTGTTATTACATACAGAGTGTACCAGTCGGTGGGAAAAGTATTTTCCTAAGTAAAAGTATCAATACTGCTACAGTATGTAGATATATACTGTACAAGTACATATTATTTGAGTGAAAGTACAAAAGTACTGGAATAAAAATGTACTCATTATGCAGAGATTATGCACTCATTATAATTATTATCCAATTTTACAAGTTTTCAAATGTATAATGGTATGGAAATATCAGATCTACAAGCTCATGATGCGTCACACTGAAGCTTGTAGATCGGCAATTTTGAAATGGCCAAAAATGTATAGGGCTGAAGTGGATAATGCACGTTTTTGCAATAATAATCAAAATATACAAAGTCACAATAGTAATAACTAAAGTTTACAAATAATTGTAGTGGCACAATATTTGTCTCTGAGATGTATAGTGGAGTAGAAAAAAAAAAGTACTGAAAAATGGAAATACTCCAGTAAAGTAAAAATAAAAACCTCAAAATTATACTTAACCCATTCTGAACGGGCACCCATTTTGGTGTCAGCATCATGTTATGCTTTAGCTATTTAAAAATAGCAGATCTACAAGCTCATATCGCGCCACCGAGTGGCGCGATATGAGCTTGTAGGTCTGCTATTTTTTTTTAAATCGAAGAACGACTGACATTTTTAGAATCTGATCTCAGGTCAGAATGGGTTCATCAGGACCAGTGTGTTGTCCAGCGAAAACCTCGTATGAATCTGATCTCAGGTCAGAATGGGTTAAGCACAGTACTTGCACATATACTGTACTTACATTACACCACTGCTACCTACTGTATTACAGCGTTGTGCCGTGCACGCTCACCACCCACAGATGATGCTGAAGGGGAGAAAGGATCTCTCCCACACACACACATTTTAATCCGCCAGACGATACATCCTGTAATTTATTTGACCATAAATTGTTGGGTATGTTTAGGTCCCTGCCTCGTACGATGGAAAACAAAGTGTTTACTTTAGAATCATTGTCCATGATGATTTAGTTAATGCATTGTTTACAGATCATTGTTTAAAAAAAAGAGCACAAACCCTTTTATTTTCTCCAAATGTGTTTAATCCATTCTGACCTGAGATCAGATTCATACGAGGTTTCCACTGGACACACGCTGGTCTGACGAACCCATTCTGACCTGAGATCAGATTCTAGAAATGTCAGTCGTTTTTTTCGATTTTTCAAAAATAGCAGACCTACAAGCTCGTATCGCGCCACTCGGTGGCGCGGTATGAGCTTGTAGATCTGCTATTTTTCAATAGCTAAAGCATAACATGATGCTGACACCAAAATGGGTGCCCGTTCAGAATGGGTTAAATGCAGTACCACATTTTACAGAGAAAGCCCTTCGATATAATCAATTAGGTAAATAAAACCAGCTGCAAAACCAGAATGTGTTTCAGTGGAGGGGAAACCAGTGCAATCAGTGAAAGGGCCTTTAAATAAGCTGTAAGTGGTATTTATTTCTTGTTAAAATAAGCGTTAAATAGCTCTATATTCTGATATAATCATTGTTAGAGAGTTTGTTCAGTTTAGTAGCCTAAAGGTATATCCAATCAGGACAGAGAACTCATATACAGCATACATACTGTATACAATATGTTTGTGGGGATCTCTCTCCTGATTGGATGACAATTGGTATCCCATACCTGGAAATGACTTATCTGGTTACTGAAGAGATGGAGAGATGGGGAGAGACCCCTTTTACTGAGCAATGATTATTATTGGAATATAGCATCTTTTACTTTTTACGTACCCCTCCATGAACAACATACTATTCTACTATGGTGTACCGTCTAACAGATATTGTACTGTACTGGGTTTGAGCGATAAACGTTTAGCAGGCTGAACAACATACTATTCTACTATGGTGTACTGTCTAACAGACATTGTACTGTACTGGGTTTGAGAGATAAACGTTTAGCAGGCTGGACGTACAGTACAGACTCAGGCGCGACCTGAAGGCACAGTGAGGCAACGTGTTGTTTTGTAAAGCAATAATAGCTCACATTCCTGTCAGCACAGTATTGACTGCCTACGCTGAAGGATATTTTTCTATTGTGTCACAAATCACACGGCCAACTAAGTCAACCAGTGAAAATGTGAGATCAATCACAAACACTAGGCAATTAATAAGCCAATGCCATACAAATAATACAGTACATTAACGTTTCATTAAGAACCTAAATGCTTTGCCAACCCGCCACCCCACTCCCACCCCCCCCGCAAGGATGAACACAGGTTAATCCATTCTGACCTGAGATCAGATTCTATAAACGTCTTCTACATCCTGACAGTTTTCTGATAAAGCTATGTTTCTATGTCAGTCGTTCTTCGATTTTTCAAAAATAGCAGACCTACAAGCTCGTATCGCGCCACTCGGTGGCGCGATATGAGCTTGTAGATCTGCTATTCTTAAATAGCTAAAGCACGACATGATGCCAACACCAAAATGGGTGCCCGTTCAGAATGGGTTAATGAAGGATGAACACAGGAACATGATAACATGTTCCTTCATTGTGAACAGTTATCTTTCAACACTGCACAACTCAAAGTCTGTAGTGGAGGAGAAAAAGCAACAAGAAGGACCGATGTTCCTTATAAGCACTCTCAATACATTAAATTACAGTATCGCTACTGTACACTACTGGGGTATCTGCAAGCTAGATATACAGTGTATTGACGAGACGGTAGTGTGTGTGTGTGTGTGTGTGCGCTGCGCGCGTGCGTGTGTGAGGGGGTTCATGCCAGACAGATGGCGTCGGTTTGGAGAGGAGAGTTGAAGTGTCGCGAGTCATACCCCTTGGCGGAGTGCTCTCCGGAAACCGCAATCAAGGCCTTTATGGAGGCTGGTACTCCCAGTTAACCAGCCTCATCATGGCTG
>NC_139701.1:3575635-3595236 GCF_964188405.1 Protomyctophum parallelum | reverse complement strand
TATAACTCTTATGCAGAACTACGTTTTCCAAATATACATTTTACAACTTTTTAAAAAACCACTAAACGACATTTCATAACATGACTTCAGGCCATGTTCTTCCTCATGGGGAAGTTAATGGCTAGTTATAATATTACAGTTATGTGTTGTGAGCTGTATTCACTGCACCACATGAATGCATGGCTGCAAAGCACACCACAATGTTCTCTAAGGTCACAGAGTCAGCCACTGGGAGTTGCCAAGCAACTGCTACTATAACACATCTGAAGGCAAATTAAATAATATATGTTATTCCCTAAAACTAGCTTGTGTTAATAATAATAATACAAAAAATACAAGCTATAATAAACACCCCTTATTACGGTAGCTTGATAACTCAGCACTCAGCACTCATGATAACTATTTTTTTTAAATGTATAATATGATGTATTGCCATGTTTTTTTTATCTTGCTTAATGTAAATCGCTCTGGATTAAGAGCATCTGCTAAATGCCTAAAGCCTAAATTGTAGCTTATTTTTACGCTCTTAAAGGATTTTACTGTGCAAATCTTTGAACAAACGAGTGGCATATCCGTAACTGAGATACTAAATACATTCTATAAGGATGTGTGTGTGTATGTGTGTGTACTGTATACTGTATATATATATATATATATATATATATATATATATATATATATATATATATATATATATATAAAACAATGGCTGGCTACAATACAGTGCTTGATTGATAAGTGGAACTCATGGTTTCATTATGTTGTACCTTGTGATTGTGGCCAGTGGGCTCGAATTGGGAGCTGGATGTTGTTTATCTCCATCGTAGTACATTAGCTGATTGATAATCTCTGGGTTGTTCTCCTTAATTACAGGCTTGATTGTAGATGAATATATGCCGACTTCGAGAAATGGAACAGACCAGTATAGCAGTTGTCCTTAACCCATTCTGACCGGGCACCCATTTTGGTGTCGGCATCATGTCGTGCTTTAGCTATTTAAAAATAGCAGATCTACAAGCTCATATCGCGCCACCGAGTGGCGCAATACGAGCTTGTAGGTCTGCTATTTTTGAAAAATTGAAGAACGACTGACATTTTTAGAATCTGATCTCAGGTCAGAATGGGTCAATCAGACCAATGTGTGTCCAGTGGAAACCTCGTATGAATCTGATCTCAAGTCAGAATGGGTTATACTTTTTCATGTCAAGGAAACCCCCCCAAAAAAATAATAGTTATGTATTTGGCCACGGACCCCATCTGGAAAAAGGTTTTGTGGAAGGGACCCCCATACAAGATTTATGTTAAAAAGAATATATATATATATAAATAAATAAAAATACAACTTCACAACACGTCACTTGTGGGCTTGTAGATTGGCTACTTTCAAATAGCCTAAGGGTTAAAGTGGTTATAAATGAGGTAACTATAGGGACCCCCTGGAACCCCCTCAAGGAGGGGTCCCTGGACCCCACTTTGAGAATGCACAGCAATGCTGTGTTATTACATACAGAGTGTACCAGTCGGTGGGAAAAGTATTTTCCTAAGTAAAAGTATCAATACTGCTACAGTATGTAGATATATACTGTACAAGTACATATTATTTGAGTGAAAGTACAAAAGTACTGGAATAAAAATGTACTCATTATGCAGAGATTATGCACTCATTATAATTATTATCCAATTTTACAAGTTTTCAAATGTATAATGGTATGGAAATATCAGATCTACAAGCTCATGATGCGTCACACTGAAGCTTGTAGATCGGCAATTTTGAAATGGCCAAAAATGTATAGGGCTGAAGTGGATAATGCACGTTTTGCAATAATAATCAAAATATACAAAGTCACAATAGTAATAACTAAAGTTTACAAATAATTGTAGTGGCACAATATTTGTCTCTGAGATGTATAGTGGAGTAGAAAAAAAAAAGTACTGAAAAATGGAAATACTCCAGTAAAGTAAAAATAAAAACCTCAAAATTATACTTAACCCATTCTGAACGGGCACCCATTTTGGTGTCAGCATCATGTTATGCTTTAGCTATTTAAAAATAGCAGATCTACAAGCTCATATCGCGCCACCGAGTGGCGCGATATGAGCTTGTAGGTCTGCTATTTTTTTTTAAATCGAAGAACGACTGACATTTTTAGAATCTGATCTCAGGTCAGAATGGGTTCATCAGGACCAGTGTGTTGTCCAGCGAAAACCTCGTATGAATCTGATCTCAGGTCAGAATGGGTTAAGCACAGTACTTGCACATATACTGTACTTACATTACACCACTGCTACCTACTGTATTACAGCGTTGTGCCGTGCACGCTCACCACCCACAGATGATGCTGAAGGGGAGAAAGGATCTCTCCCACACACACACATTTTAATCCGCCAGACGATACATCCTGTAATTTATTTGACCATAAATTGTTGGGTATGTTTAGGTCCCTGCCTCGTACGATGGAAAACAAAGTGTTTACTTTAGAATCATTGTCCATGATGATTTAGTTAATGCATTGTTTACAGATCATTGTTTAAAAAAAAGAGCACAAACCCTTTTATTTTCTCCAAATGTGTTTAATCCATTCTGACCTGAGATCAGATTCATACGAGGTTTCCACTGGACACACGCTGGTCTGACGAACCCATTCTGACCTGAGATCAGATTCTAGAAATGTCAGTCGTTTTTTTCGATTTTTCAAAAATAGCAGACCTACAAGCTCGTATCGCGCCACTCGGTGGCGCGGTATGAGCTTGTAGATCTGCTATTTTTCAATAGCTAAAGCATAACATGATGCTGACACCAAAATGGGTGCCCGTTCAGAATGGGTTAAATGCAGTACCACATTTTACAGAGAAAGCCCTTCGATATAATCAATTAGGTAAATAAAACCAGCTGCAAAACCAGAATGTGTTTCAGTGGAGGGGAAACCAGTGCAATCAGTGAAAGGGCCTTTAAATAAGCTGTAAGTGGTATTTATTTCTTGTTAAAATAAGCGTTAAATAGCTCTATATTCTGATATAATCATTGTTAGAGAGTTTGTTCAGTTTAGTAGCCTAAAGGTATATCCAATCAGGACAGAGAACTCATATACAGCATACATACTGTATACAATATGTTTGTGGGGATCTCTCTCCTGATTGGATGACAATTGGTATCCCATACCTGGAAATGACTTATCTGGTTACTGAAGAGATGGAGAGATGGGGAGAGACCCCTTTTACTGAGCAATGATTATTATTGGAATATAGCATCTTTTACTTTTTACGTACCCCTCCATGAACAACATACTATTCTACTATGGTGTACCGTCTAACAGATATTGTACTGTACTGGGTTTGAGCGATAAACGTTTAGCAGGCTGAACAACATACTATTCTACTATGGTGTACTGTCTAACAGACATTGTACTGTACTGGGTTTGAGAGATAAACGTTTAGCAGGCTGGACGTACAGTACAGACTCAGGCGCGACCTGAAGGCACAGTGAGGCAACGTGTTGTTTTGTAAAGCAATAATAGCTCACATTCCTGTCAGCACAGTATTGACTGCCTACGCTGAAGGATATTTTTCTATTGTGTCACAAATCACACGGCCAACTAAGTCAACCAGTGAAAATGTGAGATCAATCACAAACACTAGGCAATTAATAAGCCAATGCCATACAAATAATACAGTACATTAACGTTTCATTAAGAACCTAAATGCTTTGCCAACCCGCCACCCCACTCCCACCCCCCCCGCAAGG
Organism: Protomyctophum parallelum; assembly: GCF_964188405.1. Lineage (NCBI taxonomy): Eukaryota > Metazoa > Chordata > Actinopteri > Myctophiformes > Myctophidae > Protomyctophum > Protomyctophum parallelum. The sequence continues at coordinate 3,591,494 of NC_139701.1, read as the reverse complement.
ATGAACACAGGTTAATGAAGGATGAACACAGGAACATGATAACATGTTCCTTCATTGTGAACAGTTATCTTTCAACACTGCACAACTCAAAGTCTGTAGTGGAGGAGAAAAAGCAACAAGAAGGACCGATGTTCCTTATAAGCACTCTCAATACATTAAATTACAGTATCGCTACTGTACACTACTGGGGTATCTGCAAGCTAGATATACAGTGTATTGACGAGACGGTAGTGTGTGTGTGTGTGTGTGTGCGCGCGCGCGTGCGTGTGTGAGGGGGTTCATGCCAGACAGATGGCGTCGGTTTGGAGAGGAGAGTTGAAGTGTCGCGAGTCATACCCCTTGGCGGAGTGCTCTCCGGAAACCGCAATCAAGGCCTTTATGGAGGCTGGTACTCCCAGTTAACCAGCCTCATCATGGCTGCTCTGACTCAGTTTAAGACCGGCCAAACCTCGTTTGCGACCTGCGAGCGACCCGTGACTGAGTTACTCACCTTACAGTCATGTCGCTGTTCACGATAATTGTGTGTGTGTGTGTGTGTGTGCGTGTGGGGGGGGGGGGGGGGGGTTGGCACAAACATATTATGGCAGAGCTCTCATGCATACAGTATGTTGTACTAGTTGAGTGTTTCCTGGTAATCCCCATAAATGAGAACCAGTCTCGAGGCGAATGCGTGTGTAATAGCTGTAATAGAAAAATCAATTTCAGCACTTGGTGGTACTTCTGAGGTTGTACAGCTGCTTTTGTCTAGAGACTGCTCCTTGGCAAAGTGCCGCTCCTGTGCTTTGTGAGATTCTCTCCCCTTCTCTTTATTTCAATATCTCTTGGAAAGGTATGCGGAACAAAAAAAAAAAGCTTTTGATAAACAGAGCTCACGGGAGGTGTGTGTGCGTGCATGCGTGCGTGCATGTGTGCGTGTGCGTGCGCGTGCATGGCGAGAGGTGGGGGTGGAACTGTGGAGGCACAATACAGCCCGGCAGGCCGGCACAGTGTACAGTGGAGCATATGTCTGCAATTCACTTTTAAGTCGGGGATGAAGTCACAATGGCAGATTGTTTACTGTATCATCAACACTGGAGAATGCCTTGGCAGCTTTAGCAGCGCGATCACATAATTTGTTTGCATGTGAAAGCATTTTTCTATATCTGAGCTGGGGGGGGGGGGGGGGGGGTCGGGGGTGTGTGAGTGGGGTGATTTCCAAACTAATCATTGTTTATTGTGTGAAGTAATGAGATGCGAGCCGAGGCAGATTACAGCCAAAAATATTGTATAGGCCAATGGTTCTCAAACATATACTGTATGAACCTTTATTGAGAAAAGGATATCTATCCCCTTGAGATGTACGGTATCATCTCGTTTTCGAGGGGGTCCAGCAACATACAGCAAATACAGAACAATACAACAAGTACATTCATACATACATAATCGAGGACAAAACAAACAACAAATGCCATGCCATCATGCCATGGACCCCCAATTTGATGTATTTAACTGCGGAACCCTATTTGAAAAGGTTGTGTGCCGGGGGGGACCCCCAGATGCGAAGACTTGTCGAAATTGTTTTGTAAATAGCAGATCCACAAGATCACAACTGTGAGCTTATAGATTGGCTATTTTCGAATATCAAAAATATCAAATAAGGTTTAAACGGTTCCTCATTTAGCTGGGGACGCCGTGGAACCCGGACAATGACCACTGGGGGTCCCTGGGGGTCACTCTGAGAGGCACTGGCCTTCGGTTGTACACTGTGGGCTGTATTTTGCGTGTCTTAAGTACCAGGTCTTATTCCCTAACTTGAGTAAACTAAAGACCTGGAGGCGTGGTCAATGCTCTTTGGCCACTCAGAATAGCCAAATGGCATTGATCACGACTCCAGGTCTTTAGTTTACTCAAGTTAGGGAATAAGACCTGGTACTTAAGACACGCAAAATACAGCCCTGTGTCTCATATACATACAGGACACCACGATGGGGTCGGAATGGAGTGGACGAGCGTGTAGCTTATGTACTGTACTGTACAGTACAGTACGAGCTTTTCTCTCAGACAACAATCAATCAACAGGGAAAAAACATGTTACACTGAAGCTGCGTCCATTCCATCTCCATGAGCTGCAGCCTAAAGTCTTGAAAAATAAAAAAATAAATTCCTGGCAGTTTTTCTCTTTTCTATGAGGGACCAAGGAGCCATCCATCACTGTTTTCCACAGTCTTTACCGTCCAAACGGCTCTTTCACTCTTCATAGAAGTGAGCACTCTGGGGGGGGGGGGGGGGCTCAGAGCTACTGGACAGAATGATTCATACTAAACATCCATTATTTTGTTGTACTCAGTTCAATGGAGGAGGCGAGTGCAGATGGTTCTGTATTTTGGGCTAATTTTTGCATTTAGGGAAACATGATAATTCCACGTGTCTCTCTGACCCCTTTTCCACCGGTTCAGTTCTTTTTGGTTTTTAGTCCATGAGCCAGAGCTCCAAAATTGGTGGCTAAACTATACCCTATATTAAATTGTTTATAGGATCAGTAAGTAAATTAATACATGATAACCCTTCCACAGTAGTAGCTTTTTCATATTTTGCATATTTAAAAATGTAATTCTTTTAATACAATAGATCATTGTCTTCATGTAAGTACTCAATTGGGGAAGTTTCACGGTGATAACAATCTAATATAGGTATGGTTTTGCTACACTCAATTCATAATTAACGTTTCAATTTTGGAGCTCTGGCTCATGGACTAAAAAAACAAAAAGTACTGAACCGGTTCCCACTGGGAACCAACCGGTGGAAAAGGGGCCTGTGAGTGCTTATGGATTCAGAACCCGAATGCGTTACATTATTATTCTGTCACTATAAGAATGGACGTGACCACACGTTGGGGAGATGCCATGGCAACTGCGGAAATTGTTAACATGCTGATAACAATTCACTATTTTCTAAGAGAGAACCTTGACAATTATAAGAAACGAGTGGTCACATTTTAATGATAATTTTTTTTTGAAAACTTAAAAAATAAACAGAAAGGAAAACCTCAATTCTGTATTCATAGCATCAAATCATGCCAAACCATTATTACTTTAACCCATTTTGGGCAGGAACCCCTTTTGGTGTTTTAAGCATTTAGTTTAAGCTATTGAAAAACAGCAGATCTACAAGCTCATAGCGCGCCACCGAGTGGCGCGCTACGAGCTTGTAGGTCTGCTATTTTTGAAAAGTCGTGAAAATGTGCCGCAAATCTTTGAATATATATTTCAGAGCGAACATTTTTAACTAAAATATTGGATTCTCGGTGGTCCCTGGAACTACATATTTTGAGATGGGGGTCCGTTGCCCAATAGAGATAATTCTGGGGGTCCTTGACATGACAAAGGTTGAGCACCACTGACACAGAAACCTCGACCTCAGTACAAAATGGGTTAAGTTACATCAAGGTCAGTGTCCTCTCTTTTCAGCATTAACAGCCACAACAGTCCATTTGACAAGAGAACCAAGCTTCTACTTGGCCCTGCTAAAAAAACACCCTAACCTGCGGGTCGAGGCAACAGAAGAACCAGCGCAGGGTCTCACATCACACCTTTCCTCTTCACGTCAAGGCGGATAATACGGCTCTCGACCGGGGTCGCGACTCGGACACATTCTGATACAGCAGCCGAACAAAAAGGAAGCGGAGGCCACTGAGCGTCCCTGTCAAGCACCGCGAGGACAGAAATACAGTCGTTGAATAGCGGCGCCGCGCACCCAACATCCAGCACAGCTGCGTTCCAATAGGACAATGGCCGGGGGACTAATCCCCCGTCACGGGGTCTATATCCCCTGTCATGCCCGCTGGCCGACCATGCTGGGACGCCACGCTGGTGGAGTGACACCTCCACAAAGGCTGGGTCGCGGGCTGCCGTTGAGGCCTGCGTGCTCTGCACTGCTGTGCGTGGAATCTGCATTGGGGGGGATAAAGGAGATGAGCAGCGCGCTGAACAATGGTGTTTGGGAGACCCCCGACAGGAGGCCCCGGTGTGGTCACCCATCAAATCTCAGAGCCCGACCCCCACCCTCCTCCGCGGCCATCACACCCTGTCTGGGGGTTGCAGTCCCTTTCTGTTCAGCGTGGCCGAGGTTTTAGGGGGTCTGGCTGGGCCCGCTCTGCCTGCCACGGCGCGCTCTGCTGCGCTGGACTTGACAGCCGTTACGAGAAGAGGTTATTCACTCTGCAGCACATCTCTCTGGACGCCACAACAATGACCCCCGCAGCCCCGCGCCTGTCCAGCCAGCCGCTCCTTACGCTCCGCGAGAGCCGACAGACAAGGTGGAGAAAACGAGCTGACACTGTCACTCGTCCGCCACTTGAATTTCACGCTACACGCGCACCCTGGTAGAAGGCTCTTTTTCTCCACCAAACATTTAAAGCCGGGTTTATATTTAGTTGCGAGCGGGTGTCGCGCAGCGACAATAAGACGGTCTGCAAGCTCACAAAAGATTGCATGCGCGAGATGTCGTGAGCTTGTAGATCCGCTCTGGTGTGCGACAAAGTATATGGAGAAAGACCTTAACTGGGGTGAATGCAATAGCGTCACACTCCAACTGCTATAGTCTGTATGTGTCTGTCGAGCGCGTATACACACTACACACACACACACGCATGCATGTGGATGTTTGGCTTCTATACACATTCAATAAGAACTGACAGAAAATAAGACGGCGGAGATCATCGGGATGTGCTGCGATTCAAAATGGCTGCTGTGACGGGCGTGTTCATCAGCATGGAACAATGCACGGTGCAGAGCCAAGAAAGATGGCGCCGCCACCAAGCGACTCGCTGCTGACATACAGTATACTGGCTCTTTTTTCCATGCCTTAATACCGGCCTCTTGTGGTTTTGGAACCATCAATTTGTCGTTCAAATCAATAAGGCAGACCTACTGTATACCAACTATGACTTGTAGCTGCTTGAGCGTTAAAGCATCGGGCAGTAGGCAGTTCTAGAACTGAGATCAAATCATTTCCCAGTCGTTATAAAGAACATTTGGGAATGCGGTGAGTTATTGGGACTTTTTGTATCGTGCACCATTTTGTCCAATGTGGTTTACAGTGCACGGAGGGGGTTACTGTACGCTACACTACATACCATCGTTGGTGCAAATTACTTGACCCATTAATAAGACCTGGGGGGGTGTTACTGCAAATGCCTTCTCACACTTTCAAGATTTTTCTAAAAACATTCAAAAATAGCAGATGTACGTACAAGTTCGCGGCATGAAGTGATGCGCTGTGAGCTAGCTATGAGCTAATAGCCAATGCTAAGATCTAAAATGACACGGTTTTAATGGGTTAAGTTGCATCTCTCTCCGATTCAACCACAGATACATTCCGTCTGTAATTCATCCCGACAAGGATAACCCTCCAGGTCCCGTGATAAGGATGAAAAACATGCAGGGGGTCAGTTTTACCGTTGATCTCTCCATCCCTCTGGAATTTTCCTAAGGCTCAGACTTAGCGCTTCTGTTTTTTTTTTGCGCAAATCATGCCTGTCATTTTCGATCTCTCTGCCAAGCCTTATAGACGCCTCTCGGTACGAGGCTACGAGTGGCTCTTATTGGGTGTAATGCGTTTTTTATCCCAGCGTGCTGGAACAGTTTTTCAAACGGCCCTATTGGCAGTGGTCTATCCTTTGTCTCAAGCCTTCCATGCCATATATTGAGTTTCTATGCTATTTACAGCTATAGCAGTGATCTGTGGCAGGATACAGCAGCGGAGCTACTGTAGTGTACAGTTTGCTAATTAGAAAATAATGAGGGTAATAATAGCTGCTACCACTCATTAAAATTCTGAGGGATTTTATTTGTTTATTTATTTATTTTAATTTTACAGGGGGCATAAAGTGACACGCGAAGGAAGGCAATATTACAATTTTATCTCATTATATTGATACACTTAATTACATGAAAAGGGCTGCTCTGTGTAAGACTCGAATATCTATACATTTAATGAGAATGTAATAATCCCCTTGGCAGAAGGAATGGTGATTTGACCAAGCAGGTTGAACACACACACACACACACACACACACACACACACACACACACACACACACACACACACACACACACACACACACACACACACACACACACACACACACACACACAGTGTATATATATATATATATATATATATATATATATATATATATATATATATATATATATATGGGTTGCTATGTACAGTATAGCTTTTTTTTTATAAATTATTTAGGTTTTTCAGATAACTTAAGTCAGGATTTAGAAGGAGTTTTTAGAATAGGCCTAAATGGGATATTCATATATATATATATATATATATATATATATATATATATAAATATATATATATATATATATATAATTAATAATGTTAGTAATGTCCTCAAAATTTGAGGACGGAAATGGCCCTGGATTGGCTGAGCTTGAATACTTTTTGTAATTGTGATATTTGAGGATGAAATCCTCCGCAGATATTGCACGCTGTGATTGGCTGGAAGGCGTGCAATGCTGTGCTGTGATTGGATAACGGGCGTGCCACAGGGGACACCCGTTTTATTATTATTATTATTATTATTATTATTCACTTTCTTTTTAATCAACCTGCCTGATCAAATCACTATTGATCTTTGCCAAGGGTATTATTGCAGGCTCATTCAAAGTGTTGCCATTGTACATTATGTGATGTATATTGTATAACAATTACACACTAGTATTGGCATTAAGTCATTTCACCACAATTGCATTGTATTCCGTTCTTAATTGTACTGTAATGTTTGACTTTTCTCTCACACATATATAGATAGATAGATGCACACACACTCTACTGTACTAATGATCTGTAATGGCTTCATCACACTAAAAGCCCAATCTGTATGACATTCTGCCATTAAAAGACTCAAAAACACTTCTTCAGCATCCTTTCCAACATCAATACTGTACCTTGTGTAATTTCATTGGATCATCACTATTATCCCATTCTGAACGGGCACCCATTTTGGTGTCAGCATCATGTTGTGCTTTAGCTATTTAAAAATAGCAGATCTACAAGCTCATATGTAGCCACCGAGTGGCGCGATATGAGCTTGTAGGTCTGCTATTTTTGAAAAATCGAAGAACGACAGTATAGCAGTACAGATTTTAGAATCTGATCTAAGGTCAGAATGGGTTAATCAGACCAGTGCGTGTCCAGTGGAAACCTCGTATGAATCTGATCTCAGGTCAGAATGGGTTATATAACCTTCCATTTTATCACCATCACCACCTCCAGCACCATCACATCATCATCTCATTAACAGCAGCAGTGCAAGTATCACCATCATTATCTTCATCATCATCTCATAATCTATCATAAATGTGCTCTCTCTCTCTCTCTCTCTCTCTCTCTCTCTCTCTCTCTCAAGTGGCACGACCACTGTTCTCTGCGGTTTCATCCCTGATGGCAGAGGAGCTGTACTGTCACTTTACTTTGCCCCAGGACATCCGTGGGACGGGCCTATCAGCCGACGACATGTAGGCCTGTTTATCACCTAATTGATTCTCAGAGGGAAGCTCAGATTGACAGCGTCACTCCCGCATCACATCATCGGTGCCACGATCGCGCCGCGTCTGCGCAGTCGTCAGCCGTTCCTATAATAATACGCGGTGGCAGAAGATCCACTTTATTGATAAGCGTCGCTTCACCCTGCGCTTTAGTCAAATACAGCCAGAGGTATAGGTCGTTAGAGGCTGATCACGCCTCGCCTCTGTCGAGGAGATGACTTTCTCTGTCACTTTCTTCCCGGCTCTCTCTCCCTCTCCCTCTCTCCTCTGTCTTTATCTATTTCACTTACAGAGCTGTGATACTACGAGACGAAGAGGGTCACCCCATCCCACATGGCCATGTCCCACCAATGAAACAACTCTGTGGGTTTAGTTTCTTGATTTCGTCCCCCCCGTCCCCGTCCCCGTCCCCCCCCTACCATCGAGCGATGATCAGAAGGCACGGCACTCTTTCTTTTCTCCCACCATGCAATTAGAGAGGGACTGCTTTGCCAACAGTTGATAGAAGGGAGGAGAGAACGTGGGGGTGTGTATCACGGAGCTTATTTATTATATGCTAATGGACGAGGAAGACAGGCTGGAGTTGCCATAACAACGCTAAACAGAAATGACGGGATTGATTGAGATTAACCCATTCTGACCGGGCACCCATTTTGGTGTCAGCATCATGTTATGCTTTAGCTATTGAAAAATAGCAGATCTACAAGCTCATATCGCGCCACCGAGTGGCGCGATACGAGCTTGTAGGTCTGCTATTTTTGAAAAATCGAAGAACGACTGACATTTTTAGAATCTGATCTCAGGTCAGAATGGGTTCATCAGACCAGTGTGTGTCCGGCGGAAACCTCGTATGAATCTGATCTCAGGTCAGAACGGGTTAATTGACAGCTAGAATGAGCGAAGGGTGAGAGAGAGGAGAGAAAAAACACAGGGCACTGCATTTAATTTCTTCTTCCCCTGCCACTTACTTGTCATCACCTGACAGGAAACAGCTTCTCCCTCGCAGGAGGAGGAGGAGCGGGGTGTATTTAGAACGACGTGCTGCGCATTTCACGCCTTTTAGGTGGGCGGGGGGGGGCGGGGGGAGGGGGGGTGGTGAGGTGGGGGGAGGGGAGGGGGGAGGTGAGGCGGGGCGGGCAGGTAGCTGTGCCATCATCACGTGCGAGAGATGGCCCTTGTCCTCGTCTGTCGGGAGATAATCTGGCGAGTGGCACGCAGGGAGGTTTTCGTCACGCGTCACTTGCTGTGATGTCACGAAGCCCACCTTTGCGGAAACCTCGGCCAGCTGGGCGCCGTCACCGAGCCTCGTTTCAGCTCAACTAAGCAGCCATGTGACTTTATGAAATACCACAGGAGGGGCATATAATAATCAGAGAGCGGCAATTTCACAAGATCAGCGAAGATATTAGATGAATAGTCGACGTGTGTGAACATTAGAGGAGCTGCTCTTAAAAGAGCGCAAACCAACTATAAACTGACTCCCCGCCAAGGTGAGATGGAAAGACATCTTAACGAGCTATAGCGTTTAATCTGTTTTTTAATGAACATGTAAGCGTTGGCACATGAAGGAACAAGCGACCGCTCCTCCTCTTTTGTCACTTGTTTGATATCCACTTTCAATGTATCATCCCCTCCCCACACACATACACATACATGTCTAGGGTTGTCTTCTAAGTAAGCTCCATAATACTTCACGGTTTTGTGACTAATTCAATCGCTCTACCGGCACATGAAAGCACTACCCACTCTTCCCCATGATGCCTATACATGTGTGTCAGCGGCAGAAAGAAAGGAAAAGCAACAGTATGTGGCGTATTATATTGTTGGGGATGAGACTCTTTGTAAGGTGCTCTCCTTACATGTCTGGAGCCCATCGTATACGTAAAGCTCAGATCTCCACTATGCATCCTCTTAACCTATTTTCGTCGGGAACCCCTTTTGGTTATTTTATAAACATTATGTTATAACTAGTGAAAAATAGCAGATCTACAAGCTCATAGCGCGCGCTACAAGCTTGTATAGGTCTGCTATTTTTGAAAAATCGTGAAAATGTGGCACGAATCCTGACAGAAAACTGTCAGGATTTAGAAGACATTTTATACATTTCGACGTCAGGCCTAAATGGGTTAATAGGGGGGGACCCGTTACAAACATGAGAGGACAGGGAGACAGGAGAGTAGGGGGTGCCATACGATAAGATGTTAACACTTTAAGGTATAGCCTCGTTGAGCTAGCGTTCCACTTGGAACTCCCACCGAGAGTTATCACCTGAAGTGGAGAACAGAGAAAAGGTATAGTCTGCGAAATGGGGGAGGAAAAATAAATGTGATTTCTCTCGTCTCTCTCTCATCCTCCCAACAACTCCTCGAGCCGCCGCCGCCGCTTCAAGAGACGGAGAAATTAAATAAAGAAACCATTCTTGGAAGTCCAGCTCATTATTAAGCGGCAACGATCTGTTCTCTCGTTTTAAAAAAGAAGAAAGCGGCTGTCCATCCCCTCTTTGATTACGCCAAATGCAGAAGAACTTCATCACACACACACAAACTCCACTGAGGCACGGCGACTATGTCTTTGCTTCTCCTGGTTAAATCAAGCAGACCCCTCGGTAAGCAGGGGACCGGCTCACAAAAGCAACAGCACACCATTAACAATGGCTACAAAGGGAGCTGAAAGATTTTCCATTTCCCAACCTAATGGAGGTAAAGAACGGGACGCACAGACCATGCAGTTCCATTCACCGGCGATACAAAAAAAATGTATAAATATTTGCCTGACCTTGGACGATTTCCCCTTTTTAGTTTTTGTAAGCTGTTCACTCCACTCCAGTAACTTGTTACAATGGTACATTGAGACTTCCATTGGGACACTTAAGTGTGTGTGTGTGTGTGTCTGTGTGTGTGTGTGCTCGCATGCGTGTGTGTGTGTGTGTGTGTGTGTGTGTGTACTTGTGCGCACGCGGCGCGTCTGTGTGTGGACCTGTTTGTCTGTGGAGGAGGGGGTAATCTCATTCCCCCTTTCAATCCCATAATTAACCTGACAGCATGAAAAATGGACATGATCAACTCGCAGCCTCCGTAAGACACAAATATGCCACATTATGTTGCTATGTGGGATTCTAACTGGGAAAAACACATTAGAGAGTCCACAGTTGGCCAGAAATCTAGTCGGGAGGCTCAGGTGATGTCCTCCTGCTCCACAGAAAGAAAACAGAGTGGGCGGGCGCACACACACACACACACACACACACACACACACACACACACACACACACACACACACACACACACACACACACACACACACACACACACACACACACACACACACACACACACACACACACACACACACACACACACACACACACACACACACACACACGGCACGCCAGTGCAGTGATGCCAAAACTGGAGTAATATGTTCTCTCATCTTAGTTCTAGTTAAAACTCTAGCTGCTGCGTTTTGCTTAATTTTTCAGCTATTCTGAAATAGCAGAACTATAAGCTTATAACAATGTTGGACCGCGGCCAAATACATTAATTAATTGGGGGTCCACGTCACGATACTATAATGTTTTAGTTCTCGAACATTTTTATCCCCTTTTTTACCCAATTTAGTTTTTGGTAATACTGTATGTTAAAAAATAAATACAAATTAAAGTATTGCAGTAACAGTTCAGTGACAGCTGTGCTAGTCAAGGTCTTGATATACTTTGCAGATCAGCAGGTTCACACAAAGTTTGTTAATGTTTTTTATCGTTCATCATCCATCATAACAAACAGTATAATAATAAATCTGGCCATTCTTTACACTTTCCTCTCACGTTTCCTCTCACGAAATCCTGCCACAGAGAACAGTGACTCTCCACCACTCTGCCCGCTAGCCCTAATGGCACAAAAGGAGTCCACTTGTCTAAGCCATTCTGACCTGAGATCAGATTCTAAAAATGTCTTCTACATCCTGACAGTTTTCCATTCTGACCTGAGATCAGATTCTAATAAATGTCTTCTACATCCTGACAGCTTTCTGAAAAAGCTATGTTTCTTCTATGTCAGTGGTTCTTCGATTTTTCAAAAATAGCAGACCTACAAGCTCGTAGCGCGCCACTCGGTGGTGGCGCGCTATGAGCTTGTAGATCTTCTATTTTTCAATAGCTAAAGCATAACATGATGCTAACACCAAAAGGGGTTCCCGCCCAGAAGGGGCTAAGCAGAGCCCCCTCCAACCCCCTCTCCTCCGTCCTCCCTTCTCTCCGTCTGGCCATCATTTCTCATCTCCATTAGGGCTACGCATTATTTTGATTCCGTGCTGTACACGAGTGCTGAAGAATCACACTTGACACATGATTGCACGGCGTACGTATAGGCAGAGCTGACATTGCCAATTAGAGGCATCCTTAATGTCTTAAGCCCTAATGTTATACTTCATTGTATGAGGGTGTTTCACAAAAATAGCTTCCGTGTGGTAGGCCTAAGCTATTCATTTCATTTCAAAATGAATCTGTAATGCCCGAAGTAGGAACACCATGTTGAAAGTAGTTTTAACATTAGTAGTTACTTTGGGTTTTTTACAAAACTACAGAGTTTTGAATAGGCAGAGAAAAACTTGCAGAGAAAAGAGAGAATGGAGAAAAGAGACAGAATGGAGTATTCTTGAAATGAGGGCGTAGGAGGTAGCGCACTGAAGTTTTCGCAGGAAATTAGCAATAAAAATAATTATACGTGCAACAAACACAACAGGAGGCGATAGCCTGTAACCAAACACAGACCACAGAGACCTGTGTGTTGAATAAAAAGTGTTAACTGGACACCCAACTCCTTCTAGAACAGGTTACTCTTTTTGGTATTTTGGCCAGAAATATACAGGAACAAAGACCAAAAAAAACCAAATGCTATTGGTCATTATTAACCCAAAGATTGTATTGTGATGACTCTAGGAGTTAATAATGTGGCCATATTATATTTTTCTGCTTCATTTGTGATGATGGTGAAAGCGTGAGAGAGTGGAGTGGAGGGGGGGGGGGGGGGGGGGGGGGGACATGCCATGGGGTAGAATTCAAACCAGTACTGGAAGAATTAACAGTTTGACTGTTTTACACGCTTAACCCGCATTTTAATCAACCCCCCTTCACTGCCGAGATTGTTGTATTACCTTTAGAGCATACGCTGAATTATTTGGGCTTTTAATCCACGAAAATCCAGCGAAAAAAGCTTCCTCGGTTTGTTGTGATCCGAGCGTATCATCCACCATCTTGGTGCACCCGGAAGACGCACACAAGACTCGTCTCAATGAGGCGTTGCACCCCATGCATTTCCATTGGCCTCAATTTCCCAGAAGCCCTAGCATGTGACGATTTCCGGTTTCGTCATCAAAACGAAACCATCTAGTCTATCTCCGCGACGAAGACGGATTTTCTTTTTATTTATTACAATACAGCGGATTAAACACATAAAACAAAAGGCGGGTATATCGTATATCGCAGCGACAGTAACCTGGATTAAACCATTCCCGGCACGGAAACTGTTTTAAGCCATATTTTTAAATGTTTTAATATGTGTGTTATGTGATTTGTACTATGTGTATATACCTGTGTGTCTGGAACAGTTTGAATTGAATTGAAATCAGTTTTTTATAGCTTTTAAAATGTTTAATACAGAACTTTTAAATCACAATATTAACTGAGAAAAATGTGATAACCACGCCCCCCTCCACACACACACACACACACACACACACACACACACACACACACACACACAGTATTGTGCTTCCATTAGTGTCAATGTATTCCTCCACTCCTCCCTCCCTCCTAACATCCCTCCATTTCTTTCTCTGTCCTTCCTGTCCTCTTCTTTCTAGGAATCTATAAGTGATCTCACTGAGAGCTTTGCACTCCGACGTGATGCTGAGCACTGGTGACACGGGGAAAGACTTGGTGCGCTGCAAATCACATTCAATTACTTAAAAAACATGCACATTACTGCAGGGTTATCCACTTAAGCAAGGGCGCGCGCACGCACGTGCACACACACACACACACACACACACACACACACACACACACACACACACACACACACACACACACACACACACACACACACACACACACACACCCTTAAAAGTGGTAGATGACCTGTGGTGGCCGTCTGTCAAATGGGAACCATTAGGTGACCTGCTGAAATCATACTAAGAGGCCCTTCAGTCTGACAGTGGACTGAACTGCCGGGGCCAACATATGCTATATGTGTTCCAGGGGCCAACATATGCTATATGTATTCCAGGGGCCAACATATACTATATGTATTCCAGGGGCCAACATATGCTATATGTATTCCAGGGGCCAACATATGCTATATGTATTCCAGGGGCCAACATATGCTATATGTATTCCAGGGGCCAACATATACTATATGTATTCCAGGGGCCAACATATGCTATATGTATTCCAGGGGCCAACATATGCTATATGTATTCCAGGGGCCAACATATGCTATATGTATTCCAGGGGCCAACATATGCTATATGTATTCCAGGGGCCAACATATGCTATATGTATTCCAGGGGCCAACATATGCTATATGTATTCCAGGGGCCAACATATGTATGCTGTATTCCAGGGGCCAACATATGCTGTATGTATTGCAGGGGCCAACATATGCTATATGTATTCCAGGGGCCAACATATGTATGCTGTATTCAATTTACAATTTACAATTTAGGCATTTAGCAGACGCTCTTAATCCAGAGCGACTTACAATAATCAAGAACAAAAGCATGGGAATACATCACAAAAGCATTTATCATAAAACATGCGTAAGCTAAGAAAGTAACAGTGGAATATCTATATTATGAGACTATACATATAAACTATATATATATATATATATATATATATATACTACTATGCTATACATATGTACTATATGTACTATTCCAGGGGCCAACATATGCTGTATGTATTCCAGGGGCCAACATATGCTGTATGTATTCCAGGGGCCAACATATGTATGCTGTATTGCAGGGGCCAACATATGTATTCCAGGGACCAACATATGTGACTAAATTTGACTGAGGGACTGCCATTGGGTTTTTGGGGATTTTCTCTTTTTCATGTCCTGTGAAAGCAGGGAATCATAGCTTCAAATTGACATATTGGTTGTTCAGTTTGACCCACCCAGTTTTGGAGATATGGCTTATAGAGTAATGTCTTGCAGAAAACAGCAAGTTGATAAAACAGGGTCTGTATTCCAGGGGCCAACATACTGTATGCTATATGTATTGCAGGGGCCAACATACTGTATGCTATATGTATTGCAGGGGCCAACAGATGCTCACCGACACACATAGCCAAACGCCCGCTATAGCCAATTCACATTTAGACACACGGAAGCTTCTGCAAACAAAGTAATTCAGCATCACCGTACTCTATCACGATAATGGAATACATCAGATATAATTTTGAAATGGATCTTTTTTTCTTCAGGAGAGCACATTAGAATAAAATAAATATACAAAATAATCCCTTCCTGGAAGAGCAACCATGAGGCACGCTCCGGTTACTGATATTTACACAGGACAAAATAATAACAATGCTAATGTCAATAGAAACACAATAATGTCCCAATCTGATTATCCCAAGCCCCGTCATGTGTGTATGGCGAGCAGAAAATTAAATTTGAAATTTGAGAAGTCTGTCTGTAATGTATTACAGTGGAGGGGTTGGGGGGGGGGGGGGGTGCAGAGTGAGAGAGAGAGAGAGAGAGAGAGAGAGAGAGAGAGAGAGGCAGGCGGAATTTAATAAACGAACCAAAAACTTTTAACCCATTTTGAGCGGGAACCCCTTTCTTTTGGTGGTTACATACATTATGTTATAATTTAGCTATTGAAAAATAGCAGATCTACAAGCTCATAGCGCGCCACTCGGTGGCGCGCTATGAACTTGTAGGTCTGCTGAAAAATCTTGTAGGTCTGCTGAAAAATCATTAAAAGGTGCCTTTTTTCGACGTCAGGACTGAATGGGTTAAAATGCATATTGGACAGAGATAAGGTGGGGACTGTGGCCCCCCCGTTTCTTCTTTCTAAAGTAATTATGAGATTTTATTCATTTGTGTCATTAGTCAAACTGACAGGCGCTCCCTTTAGGCTGGCCGCGTGCTGCGTCCCGAACCCCTCTTCAGCTATCTGGGAATGGACCTCGTGATAATGAATGTTTACAACGCACAGGTAAACACACACGCTAAATATTGGACTCATAATCAATTATGGAGGTTGAGGGAAACTGGCAATCAAATCCCATGATTATTGTTAGT